>NC_137157.1:14240553-14534309 GCF_951394435.1 Stenella coeruleoalba
GGGAATCACATCAAAGATAATTTATGTTACAATGATGCATGAAGGAGTGGAATTCTATGGAAGGAAAGAAGAGATGAAAGTGGGTCCCGGTGAAGAATCAAGAGACCAGGCTATAAAGAAGAGTGAGGAAGAAGACACAATACAAGCTACGCTCTCTCCTCCTAACATTTACAAATGCTAGACCTCTGCTGATTCAGCCAGTTCACCCTCTTTCCTGTTGACATCAGTTCAGAGCAGAGAAACACAATATGAATCACCAGAATGAGCAGATAATGGACCTGGAAGAGCTTAAGATGAGAAAGGGCATGAGACCCAGAAAGGAAGCTCCTAGTTAGAAGAGACAGGAAGTCTGAATGCCCTCCTGGTGCTGTGGGAGGGTTACAGGAATACTATTACATTGGCTGTTTACAGGACTATCATCTGCAGGACAGATGATAACCCCAAATATACATTTGAAGGAGACAAGATTTACTAGTGTGTCTATGTTCCCAGCCTGCATATTCTCTACCCCACCTCCATTAAAACTTTTTTTTTAACTTGTCCAGCAATTAGTAGAGTTCTGGCCTGCTAGTCCAGTTATGAGGGTTTTGTGATGAAATTCAGAATACAAAGAAAATGAATGGAGAGACAGGCCTAGAGATCCAAAAGAAAGAGAAAGAGGAAGTAAAAATAAAACCGTCAAAGGCTGGGTGTTAGAGTCTGAGGGATTTCATGAAGGTGAGCTCAGGAGCATAAATGGGAAAGAGTGGAGAGAAAGACTAAAAGGGATTTAAAACAGTTGTTCTAGTTTATAAAATAGACTCCTTTTATGGGTCTTCAAGAGAGCCAGGCACAGTTTAAAACTCCTTTTGATTGCTCATTTGGACTTTTTAAAATATGACTTTATTTAGAGACTGATTTGGGGTCTAGTAATCGGGTTATGTATGTGCACTCTGAACTTTGAACTTCAGCCCCACTCACTAAAGACATGGATTGGGACATGCAAGCCCCTTGACTCTATTAAAGGCAAGTTCCTTTGCTCTCCTAAGGAATTGTTGGTGAAGGCAAATGAGAAAATGTTAGCAAAGTTTATTTAAACTTTGGGAATGTTTCAAGGAAACAGAAGAAAACCCTCAGTCTTTTCCTGAGCAGAAATAGGTGGCATTTCTCTCCTGCCCCTATTTCCTATGGGGAAGAAGAGCCAGTCAACAGATGACCTGTTTAAATTGGATAAGCGCTGACATGATGTTCCCATCATCAGGGAAATTACCAACTCTAATGATAGGAAACTTATATCCCTTGAGAGAGCTGCAGGAGAAATTGGTTTTCTCCCTTGCCCAGAAATGTCTGTGCTGAGGATTTACCGGGGGCGGAGTGTAGCTGCAATGGGGGCCAGCCCTGGGGTTTCATAGAGCAGTGTTTGACAGCCAGGACTGAACAGCCTTGGCTGTCATGAGCTGGTCCAAGAACTGATGAGAAAGAATCTTGGGGCTACTTGCTGTGGCCTGGGGTAGATGATGCTGTGACTTAGAGCTGGGACAGAAAGAGTCAGAGCTGGCTTAATGAGAGGATGAGACCGGGCCAGGCTGAGAAGTGGTCCACCACCCACTATACCTACCAATCTGAACTGTATATAAGAATCTCTAGGGACTTCTCTGGTGGCACAGTGGTTAAGAATCCACCTGCCAATGCATGGGATGCAGGTTCGAGCCCTGGTCCGGGAAGGTCCCACATGCTGCGGAGGAACTAAGCCCGTGCGCCACAACCACTGAGCTTGTGCCCTAGAGCCTGCAAGCCACAACTACTGAGCCCAGGTGCCACAACTACTGAAGCCCACGCACCTAGAGCCCATGCTCCACAACAAGAGAAGCCACTGCAATGAGAAGCCTGCGCACTGCAATGAAGAGTAGCCCCCGCTAGCCGCAACTAGAGAAAGCCCGCGCACAGCAACGAAGACCCAATGCAGCCAAAAAAAAATAATATTAATAATAATAATAAATAAATAAATTTTTAAATAAATAAAAAATCTCCAGGGAATAGTTTTGGAAATAAACGTTCCTGTACCTTACCCGTGGAGACCCTGATTCAGAAGATATCATGTGAGGCTTAGGCATAACTTTTCCATAAGCTTCTCAGATGATTCTGGTGAAGCTTACCCCCAAGCCGGAATTTGAGAACTACCAGTTAAGGCAGTTTCTGACCAATCGATTAAGAAACTGATTCCACTCACCACAAGCTAGTCAATCAGGGACTTTTTTCTTTCATTTCCACAGTAAACTCTCTCCAGGACAAAATGAATAAAAGTGTCCATAGCCTATCTTAAAAGACCATGCAGTCTTCTTTTTAAAAAATCTCACATCAAACACCAAACAGAGCTTTAGCATGTATACAGCTTACATTAAAACATAAATGCGCTTTGCATTCTAGGTGTCTTCAAGAAGATCTTGAGAGATGTTCTTATAGATCCAGGAATGCAGTGTTATGGCCATGAGGGTGCCGTGAGTGTTGGGGAGAGGGCAGAGAGGTTGAAATTAGAAACAAACATCTCACTCAATGTCAAGTAGAGATGTTCCCCTTAGGGTTTGGGCTATGAAGGACCTGTATTGCTCCAAGGTCAATTCAGAGGATCCTAGCAGGGTCAGAAATTTGGGGTCACTCACTGCTCACGGACAGTGAGTCCAGGGACTTAAAGGTCCCAAGAGACAAGGATCAAGAATAGTCAGTGTAAGAAGGTTGGGGTCTTGATCTCAGTGGGACAATCAAAGAGATGTCCTCTCTGATTGGCATATAGCGCTTCCCAAATGCTGGCCCCTGGACATCAGAAGTAGTCAAGGACCTAGTTAAAAATACAGATTCCCAGGCCCCACACCACTTCTGATCCTTGCCACCTTCAGTCTTATTTATGCTAATCATTTTGGTCAGTCCATAAACATGTATAAAGTGCCTACTATGTGCCTACCAGGCTGTTCACTGTATGAGAATAGGGATTGCATCTGTCTTCTTCTGTCTCAGTATCTAACACAATGACTGAAAACAACATCCATGCATTCAAAAAATGTGGTGAGTGCTTACTTCCCACCAGGCTGAGCTAGGCACTGGGACAGAGTGGTTAATAAAGAGGCTCCCTATACCAAGTCTAGTGGGACAGACATCCCAGAGGTCTGTTTCACAGCGACATGACTCGTGCTTGAACAACACGTATAAACATTTCTTATCTTCTGAATCCAATGCACACAGGAGCCAGGAAGACTTTCCTGAAACACTGAATCCAGCCACGGTATTTCCTCAAGACAGTCAATAGTTTTCTATGGCTCCTCTTCCCAAAGAGGCGTCTGTAGACTCCATGTAGATAGATGTCTGGGAAAGAAGTTTCCATGGTCAAATAACTTTGGAAGACTCTGGGATAAATTAAATAAAATAATTCAAGTTTCTTTGATGTAGGAATTCTCAAACAAGCTTCGTAAATCTCCAAAAGGGGGAGGGAGTGGTATTCAGCACTTGCTCAGTCTTCTTTCCCTGTGGCCGCTTCTGGTACACCTTGAAGAATTCGTTCTCAGAGAACAGATTTTGGGAAATTCCAGCTGACCGCATCATGCCCAAACTCCATAGTATGCTTCCCCTGGGGCCCCCAAGATCTCCTTCCCAGCCTCTGCTCCCCACTCTCATCCTTGCACTTTAACAAAACTGCACCCCTTCCCACTTCCGAGCCTTCGCTCCTGCCGTTCGCCCTCCCCTCACATTCCCCAAGCCCTACAACTTCTCCCAGGACACACAGAATTTGCCTGAAGAGCATACGCGTCCCTGAAGAACCAGCTCAGACACTGGTTCCACCAGAAGGCTCTGCTGTCCAGGGCCTCTTCGCTCTGCCTCACAGCACTCTCTCCATCACCCGCACAGCACTCGTGTGCCTTGTTATCACAGTTATCAAAGCTCCGCACCAAGAGCTTCTGGAGGGAAGGAGCCTTTACAAGGCTTCGTTTCTCTCTGATCTCTGACACCGGAGTTTCTCAACCTTCGCACGACTGACATTTGGGGCTGGATCACTCTTTGTTGCGGGAGGCTGTCCCTGGTACTGTAGGATGTTTAGCAGCGCCCTTCTGCTCTACCCACTAGATGACTATAGCACCACCATCACTTTCCCCTGCTCCCCCAAGGTGTGAGAACCAATGCCTCCGGATGTTGTTTGATATTCCCTGGAGAACAAAATCATCCCTCACTGAGAACCAGTGTCTTGCATCTGGCACAGTGCCAGGCATTCATCAAACAAATATTGACTGAACATGTACTAGTTCAGGCTCTGTGCCAGGCACAGGTAATATAACTATGAGCAATCACATGCTCCTGCCTTCAAGGTATTTATCTAGTTACAGGAGCCGAGAAGTAAACGGACATGATTAAGAATGTAATAATAGTCACAGTTCCATGAAGACTTGGTTATTTTGCTCATAGGACCGTGCCTGATACATACTAAGAGCTCAATAAATACTTGTTGACATACAATTATTAACTAAAATTTATAGAGCACTTATTATCTGCCAGAAACTGTTCTACACACTTTATGTATATTAAATAGCTTTAGCTCCTATGAGGATCTATTATTATACTCATTTTACAGGTAAGCAAACTAAATCATAGAAACTGTAGGTAACTTGACAATGATCATGTAGTGAGTGCAAGGCAGAGCCTGGAATTGAACCCAGGCAGCCCTGTCCAAGCTCAAGGACACCACGTGTTATTTCCAAGGATGAACAACATCGATCGAACCTTGCTTTGTGCTAGGCATAATGACAACACAATAAGTTATTTATTTTATTCTCATCCTTATCAGCATTTTATAAATGGGAAATTTATAAATTACCCATTTGGGAAAGCTTGAAGCAGAGAAAGGTTAAGTAACCTGCAGTCTCCCGTAAGTGCTAAGTGCTGAGCTGCTCTGTCTGACTGTGGGGGATTGTGCCCTTAACTAGCATGCTATACTGCCTCGAATAGGGAGGAGTAATAAGTAACTGTTAGATGGTTGAGGAACAGTGTCTAAATGCTTTCTGCATCTTCCACCAAGCAGAGGGCCTGACACCTAGATGGTGCCCCATTCATGAGTTTTGAAATGATCAGATCACATCTCATTTGTCCTCCTGGCTCTGCCTCAGAGTTGTTGTGTGACCTTGAAGACTTCACTCCCACCCAACCAGGCCTCGCAAAATGAGAGATTTCAGATTTCCTGAGTTCCCTACAGCTCTGATGCTGATTCCAGCAGCCACAGTCCTGAGTCGACCCAGAGAGCCTTCTTTCTATCTTGGAGGCCAACCAGGTAAAGCTCCTCCTCTGACTGTCCTGATTGGTTTGTTTGTCTCCTGATGCAGGTGCTGTTTTGGTTGCCTGGCAACACGGTGATGGAGACTGCCAGTTCCCAGAGTGGCAGTAAATGAATGAGCAGAGATATTCATGCTGGGAGCAGTGGTCATAGCCAGAGCAGAGCACTGCAGAATTTGTAACTCCACCTGTCCTGAATGTGCTTTTCCTATCATGCTGCTAGAGCAGCCTACTGGGGAATATTTGGTTGGGGAGCGGACAGAAAGAATCTTCATTCTGGAAGTGGCAAAAATCCCTTATGCACAATCTTGGGGGATTGTGTATAACCCCTTGTGTACAATCCTATCTGCCCACGAGGAGGTGACTCTATCACAAAAATCACAAACACAAGTGTATATTTTAGTATCACTAATAAAAGCTCTTCTGGGGGCTTCCCTGGTGGCGCAGTGGTTGAGAGTCCGCCTGCCGATGCAGGGGATGCAGGTTCGTGCCCCGGTCTGGGAAGATCCCACATGCCGCGGAGCGGCTGGTCCCGTGAGCCATGGCCGCTGAGCCTGCGCGTCCGGAGCCTGTGCTCTGCAATGGGAGAGGCCACAGCAGTGAGAGGCCCGCGTACCACAAAAAAAAAAAAGCTCTTCTGCTCTCTTCCATGTACAAAACTACTGCTTCCTCTCTTCCATCTGCTTTTAAATGTACATCCCAGGTTCTGAATTAAAGGGCAGGTAATATAAATTGGCCCAACTGATCCCCATGGTCACCTTGCAAAACAGGCAGAATTGAAATCGGCAGATAGGGAAAACTTTAGAAAGGTTAAGAGCAGTGACTCTGAAATAATGTAGACGTGGGTTCAATTCCTGACTCTTCCACTTATAAAGTATGCAACTTTGAGTAAGTTTCTTAGCTTCTTTGAGTGTCAGCTTCTCCATCTGTAAAATGGGGATATTAACACCTATTCCAAAGTGTCATTGAAAGAGGTAAGATAAGAGATGTTAAACACTTACACAGAGGCTGGTGCATAAGTGCACAATTATTATTATTATTATTGCTATTATTACTGCTTAGGGTCACGCACACAACTTAAGTATAAAGCTGGGATTTGAACTCAAATCTCTAGTAATACCCAGGCAAATTTTTGCCATCACTTCCTACCTCCTCTGAAAGGAAAAGTTATAAGAATGCATTCTTTGAACAAATATTTATGTGCCACTATGTGATGGTGATGAAAATTTTACCTTGTATATAGCATTTTATAGACCAAGCAGTGCTTTCAGATGCATCTTCTCTCTTAATATCCTGGTGACTCCTCTGATGTCTGGATGGAGATAGTTTTGGGAAAAGCAATTGTCTGCCTCTGAAAGTTAAACTCTGTTCTTCTTCCAGGGGCTTGAAAGCCAGGAGAGGGAATCCCATCCCCCAGTGCATTGAGCCAAACTAAGGGCATGGAACTCAGCATCCAGGTCACTCAGCAGGTCCTTCTCTCTTCTGTTTGCTCTGACCAACATAAAGGACTCAAAAGTCCAGCATGGAGGGACCACCGTGTGGCCAGATGTCTGGAGTCCGGGCTGAATCTGTCCTTGCTGATGACAAGGGAGAGATATCCAGGCAGAAGTCTCTTCGCTGGCTCCCCAACACACACACTAGGATTTAGATCCAATCATCTAGCTTCTGTTGTTACTTGCTTCTGCTTAGAATAGCTGAGCTGAATTGAATCATAGAAAGCCTCCCTCCCTCCCTCTCTCTCAGTCTCTCTCCCTCCTTAACTCCCTCCTTCTCTCTCTCTCCTCCAACCCCCCCTCCTCCCCATCCCTCTCTTGTTCCCTGTCTCCTCCCTACCCTTCTCTATGTCTCTCTCTCTCTCTCCAAGCCCTGCCCCCCACACACCCCTCTCCCCCCACCACATACACACAGTTTGCACTGGCCCCTGAGCTACCTCACACTCGGAAGTACATAGAAAACTACTGACCAGGTCCAAACTCCTCCTCACTCTACAAAGGAAGAACAGAGACCCAGAGAGGGGAAGTGACTCCCCCAAGATCACACAGCCAGACAACCTGACTCCCATTCTAGTGCTCTTCCTTCTGCATAGCACTAAATATAGAAACTTTTTCAAGTTTCCATTCTAAAACCTCCCATTTAAAAATATTTACTGTATTGTTCAAACTAAGAAAAATAATAAAATGCTAGGGTTTGGGTTTTTTAATTACATTTTGATTATATTAATAATGATGCAAACATAATCTTATACAAATTTGAGTATTATGGATAAGGCTAAAGACCCCTTTGAAACCTACCGACACAAACACATATATAATGAGGTTGTCTCCTTGCTATCCTTAAAGATAACCATTGGTAGCAACTTTTTTGTGCTCCTACAGTATATGCGTGTGTGTATACATTATATATGTGTGTATAGTGTGTGTAGATAGATAGTGTGCATATATTCACAAATATGTAAAATGCCTATATATAGATATACTAT
Organism: Stenella coeruleoalba; assembly: GCF_951394435.1. Lineage (NCBI taxonomy): Eukaryota > Metazoa > Chordata > Mammalia > Artiodactyla > Delphinidae > Stenella > Stenella coeruleoalba. The sequence continues at coordinate 14,248,322 of NC_137157.1, forward strand.
CTATATCTAATATATACTACATCTAGATAGATAGATAGACAGACACACACATACTATAACACTTTTCTTCAATTTACTTATTCACTAAGCAATTTGCCTTGACCATTATTAGCACATATTAGCATGAATCTACCTCATTCTTTTTAGTACTTTATAATATTACATATATATGGACATGCTATTTTATGCTTAGTCATTCCCCTACCGATGAACAGTTAGGTGGTTCATCACGCCCTGATGGACATCTTTGTACTGTACACATCTCTTTCTGCACATGAGTGAGCCTGTCATTAATGAAGGGTCCTAGAGATGAAATAGCTGGATCGTGGGATACAAGCATTTTTAATTCTGATGTGGCCCCAAATCGTTCCCACTGATACACATTGGTCTCTTGAAGGGTACTCCTGCCAAATTACTCTTTCCACACCAAACAGGAAGTGAGATACAATATTTTCTTGAGTAAATAATACCACATGCACAGGAACAGATGGGTCTGGAAAGTAGAGATGCACAGAAGGGAGAAGCCGATGTGTAAGAAAAAGGTGCCTTATTGGAAAGGTGCCCAGAGCCCTAGCCTGAAGCACAGCCTGCAATAGTGCCCCAGAGTTCTCTCCTGAGAGGACCTCCTTTGGGAAAAAGCATTAAGTCTCCAGAAAGCTCTTGTGAAAATATAAGTATCCTACCTTAGAAGGGTGACACCTGAAGCCATTAGCATGGATTGATCAGTTTACCCAACAGAGAGGTATAACAACTTGAGCAAACAAGTTCACTTCTCTGAACAGTAATAACTTCAACTTTGGAGGGTTTTGTGAAATCAAATCAAATCAAATATGTAAAATGCCTTTGAAAGGACCTAACAAACAGTGCATACTTGATAAAATGTAGTTTTTAGTATCGGCTCAGAGAAATAAGGAACAGAAAAGATACATTTTAAGTTGGATAAACTGGTTGGGATTGAAAAATATTTGGCTCTGTGTTTCCCAGTCCCATGCTGGTTCTAACTCAAATGCAGCTAACATTGAGATCATGGTATCTGCCAGGTGCTTTCATGTTTAAGCTTCACAACAGTCCTGTAAAGCTATTTATATTACCTTATTTTATAGGTGAAGAATCCACAACTTGGAGAAGTGAAGAGACTGGGCCAAGACCACACAGCCACACAGGAAGCTGTGGACCTGACACTCAAACTCCAGCTCAGTGGTTCTCAACCTTGATTACACAATGATGTCACCTGGAAGACAGACAAAAAATGTCTGCTGATACCCAGGCCCCATACCCTCTCAACTGGTGTGGTTGGGGCATCAGAGGCCCAGACATTGGTGCATTTTAATGTCCAGAGGTGACTGTAACGTGCAACCAGTGGTAAAAACCACTGCTTAGGCGTTTTCGTTGCCTATCCCATTAGATGGAGGCTGGTCTTCTTTCTGCCTCTCTGCAGCTGCTTCTTAGTGAGTTGTGAAGGCAGATGTATTAGAACATTACCTTGAAAGTGATCAGCTAAAACCTTCAAGTGCCCTTAATTACAAAGGAACAGCCACTGACATCTGCCTCCCTGTAAGGGGGATTCCAAGGACTTGGAAACTTACTTTCCTGGTTGCCATGACAATCTTTTGCAACGTCAGCAAAAATGCTCTGCACTATGAAAAAGCAAGCACAAAATCTTTATCTCAGAATCTGCTCAAAATCTTTAGCTCAGAATCTCCCTCAGCTCCAGACCAGGCCATGTCACTTTTGAGCCTTTACTTAGGGATTCTAAAAATAAACCATAGATGTTAGGACATTTTAAACACTCCCCTCATTTTACTAGGGCTCGGAGATGGAATGAATTGCTTCATTTATTTCATGAAGTAAACGAATAGAGGAGTAAATTAATATTTTCAGATTGTTTTTAATTCTATGCCCTACCTCCCCATCTTTCTAAAACAATTTTTAAATCCAAAGAGGAAACAGGTGAAATTGAAAAGTTTTTCCACTTTTACCTTTTTATTTTTTTGTAAATTTGTGTTTTTTAATTAATTTTTTAACACCTGAAGAGTACTTAATATATGCCAGGCATGCTCTAAGAACTTTCTATGTTTTAATAGCTTTTGTCCTTACCACAACTCCAGAAGGTATTATTAGTGTTGCTGTTGTTATTATTATCTCCATTTTATATTCTATAGATAAGAATCCTGAGGCAGTTACAACATGATTATTCGATATGCATATACACAGTGAAATGATGACTACTTTAACCCACTCTGGATAGACTCCAGAGACATTTTACTCCTCCAGCTGATGAAGCAGCATTTTTCTCCTCACAGGCATATTTGCATTTGTGTCCCTTGATCAATCTTCAAACATAGCAATTCATCTTTGATTATAAGGATTTTAGGCACCATGATAGGTAGAGAGCGGGAAATAGGAAATAAATGTTCTATGACCTTAAAAATCTCACCATGGATGGACAACCAAATCAACTATGCCCTTGTTGACAAATTTGAACAAGCCATACCCAAATGGAGTAGAACCTTTCCGGACTCAGGTCCTGGGTTCCAATTACAGCAATGTCTCTCACTAGCTGTATCACATGACACCAAGCTGAGTGTGTTAAAAGCACACATGGCCTTTGTTGTCAAGACAGAACTGAGTTTGAGTCCTCACCTCAACAATATATCATCTATATGACCTTGCACAAGCCTCATTTTCTTCACCTATGAAATGGGGATCATATCTTCTTAGCAGGGTTTGTTATATGTAAAATATTTAGCTCAGCGCCTGGCACAAAAAAAGTGTCCAATAAATGATAGCTATTATCAATATAATCATAAACCATGAATACTATATAATCTGCCTACCATACAGGAATGTATATAAAATGAGGGGATTTATGTGAAAGGATTTTGCAAACTGCAAAATTTACATACAGGAAGGCTTATTTCTGCAGTTGTTTTGTTATTATAAGGGCTTGATCAGTATTTTTTTTTTTTAAGATCTGTTAAGAATAGCAGATCTGAGTTCTTATCAAAAACAAATATCCTGATCCCATAAATATCCCAAGCCCCTTGCCTTCAGGGAAGTGGATCTGAGACTAGTTCTCCCATCTTCTTGATTAGATGCCTTTCGAATAAACCCTCTCTCTGCCGCAAACCTCAGCATCTCAGCATTTTGGCTTCCTGTTGGTCGGGCAAAACGAACCTGGTTCAGTAATATTATCTCCGTTGGAAAAATGGAAGCTCAAAGTGGTTAAGAAGTTTAAAAGTATACCAGTAGTAAGTTGTAGAGATTGTGTGTGCAGCCTGGCCGGTTGCCCGCAGCATTCTACCTGCCGCATTGGGAAAGGCTGAACCTTGATGGAGAAGAAAAGGAGGCTCCACTGTACAGAATGCTCTCCCATGCACATGCTCCAAGAGATTTCATGCCAGGCAGAGGGCACAAAATACTCTGGTAATTATCAAACTGTGTGGTTGACAGGGTCTTCGTGCTCCAGCTGGGTGTTAGGCCTGTGCCTCTGAGGTGGGAGAGCCAAGTTCAGGACATTGGTCCACCAGAGACCTCCTGGCTCCAGGTAATATCAAATGGTGAAAGCTCTCCCAGAGATCTCCATCTCAATGCTAAGACCCCGCTCCACTCAACGACCAGCAAGCTACAGTCCTGGACACCCTACGCCAAACAACTAGCAAGACAGGAACACAACCCCACCCATTAGCAGAGAGGCTGCCTAAAATCATACTAAGTTCACAGACACCCCAAAACACACCACCGGACGCGGCCCTGCCCACCAGAAAGACAATATCCAGCCTCATCCACCAGAACACAGGTACCAGTCCCCTCCACCAGGAAGCCTACACAACCCACTGAACCAACGTTACCCACTGGGGAGAGACACCAAAAACAACGGGAACTACGAACCTGCAGCCTGAGAAAAGGAGACCCCAAACACAGTAAGTTAAGCAAAATGAGAAGACAGAGAAATACACAGCAGATGAAGGAGCAAGGTAAAAACCCACCAGACCAAACAAATGAAGAGGAAATAGGCAGTCTACCTGAAAAAGAATTCAGAGTAATGATAGTAAAGATGATCCAAAATCTTGGAAATAGAATGGAGAAAATATAGAAAACATTTAACAAGGATCTAGAACTAAAGAGCAAACAAACAATAATGAACAACACAATAAATGAAATGAAAAATACTCTAGAAGGAATCAAAAGCAGAGTAACTGAGGCAGAAGAACAGATAAGTGACCTGGAAGATAAAAGAGTGGAAATAACTACTGCAGAGCAGAATAAAGAAAAAAGAATGAAAAGAACTGAGGACAGTCTCAGAGACCTCTGGGACAACATTAAACACATCAACATTCAAATTATAAGGGTCCCAGAAGAAAAGAAAAAGAAAGGGACTGACAAAATATTTGAAGGGATTATAGTTGAAAACTTCCCTAAAATGGAAAAGGAAATAGTCAATCAAGTCCAGGAAGTGCAGACAGTCCCATACAGGATGAATACAAGGAGAAACACGTCAAGACACATATTAATCAAACTATCCTAAATTAAATACAAAGAAAAATATTAAAAGCATCAAGGGAAAAACAACAAATAACATACAAGGGAATCCCCATAAGGTTAACAGCTGATCTTTCAGCAGAAACTCTGCAAGCCAGAAGGGACTGGCAGGACATATTTAAAGTGATGAAAGGGAAAAACCTACAACCAAGATTACTCTACCCAGCAAGGATCTCATTCAGATTTGATGGAGAAATTAAAACCTTTACAGACAAGCAAAAGCTAAGAGAATTCAGCACCACCAAACCAGCTTTACCACAAATGCTAAAGGAACTTCTTTTTTTTTTTTTTTTTTTTTGTGGTACACAGGCCTCTCACTGTTGTGGCCTCTCCCGTTGCGGAGCACAGGCTCCGGACGCACAAGCTCACAGGCCAGGCCACTCTGCAGCATGTGGGATCCTCCTGGACCGGGGCACGAACCCACATCCCCTGCATCGGCAGGTGGACTCTCAACCACTGCGCCACCAGGGAAGCCCAAAGGAACTTCTCTAGGCAGGAAACGCAAGAGAAGGAAAAGACCTACAATAACAAACCCAAAACAATTAAGAAAATGGTAATAGGAAAACACATATCGATAACTACCTTAAATGTAAATGGATTAAATGCTCCAACCAAAAGACATAGACTGGCTGAATGGATATAAAAACAAGACCCGTATATATGCTGTCTACAAGAGACCCACTTCAGACCTAGGGACACATACAGACTGAAAGTGAGGGGGTGGAAAAAGATATTCCATGCAAATGGAAATCAAAAGAAAGCTGGAGTAGCAATTCTCATAACAGACAAAATAGACTTTAAAGTAAAGACTATCACAAGAGACATAGAAGGACACTACATAATGATCAAGGGATCAATCCAAGAAGAAGATATAACAATTGTAAATATTTATGCACCAAACATAGGAGCACCTCACGCATAAGGCTAATGCTAACAGCCATAAAAGGGGCAATCAACAGTAATACAATCATAGGAGGGGACTTTAACACCCCACTTTAACCAATGGACAGATCACCCAAAATGAAAATAAATACAGGATCACAAGCTTTAAATGACACATTAAACAAGATGGACCTAACTGATATTTATAGGACATTCCATCCAAAAACAACAGAATACACTTTCTTCTCAATGCTCATGGAACATTCTCCAGGATAGATCATATCTCCCGTCACAAAGCAAGTCTTGGTAAATTTAAGAAAATGGAAATCATATCAAGTATCTTTTCCAACCACAACTCTATGAGACTAGATATCAATTACAGGAAAAAAAAATCTGGAAAAAATACAAACTCATGGAGGCTAAACAATACACTATTAAATAGCCAAGAGATCACTGAAGAAATCAAAGAGGAAATCAACATACACCTAGAAACAAATGACAATGAAAACATGATGACCCAAAACCTATGGGATGCACCAAAAGCAGTTCTAAGAGGGAAGTTTATAGCAATACAATCCTACCTCAAGAAACAAAAAACAGCTCAAATAAACAATCTAACCTTATACCTAAAGCAATGAGAGAAAGAACAAAAACCCCTCAAAGTCAGCAGGAGGAAAGAAATCATAAAGATCAGATCAGAAATAAAAGAAAAAGAAATGAAGGAAACAGTAGCAAAGATCAATAAAACTAAAAGCTGGTTCTTGGAATAAATAAACAAAATTGATAAACCATTAGCCAAACTCATCAAGAAAAAGAGGGAGAAGACTCAAATCAATAGAATTAGAAATGAGAAAGGAGAAGTAACAACTGACACTGCAGAAATACAAAGGATCATGAGAGATTACTACAAGCAACTATATGTGAAGAAAATGGACAACTTGAAAGAAATGCACAAATTCTTAGAAAAGCACAATCTTCCGAGACTGAACCAGGAAGAAATAGAAAAGATGAACAGACCAATCACAAGCACTGAAATTGAGACTGTGATTAAAAATCTTCCAACTAACAAAAGTTCAGGACCAGATGGTTTCACAGGTGGATTCTATGAAACATTTAAAAAGCTAACACCTATCTTTCTCAAACTCTTCCAAAATCTAGCAGAGGGAAGAACACTCCCAAACTCATTTTATGAGGCCACCATCACCCTGATACCAAAACCAGACAAAGATGTCACAAAGAAATAGATGAAGAAAAATCTTTTGACAAAATTCAACACCCCTTTATGAGAAAAATCCTCCAGAAAGTAGGTATAGAGGGAACTTACCTCAACATAATAAAGGCCATATATGACAAACCAACAGCTAACATCATTCTCAATGGTGAAAAACTGAAACCATTTCCTCTAAGATCAGGAACAAGACAAGGATGCCCACTCTCACCACTATTATTCAACCAAGTTTTGGAAGTTTTAGCCACAGCAGTCAGAGAAGAAATAGAAATAAAAGGAATCCAAATCAGAAAAGAAGAAGTAAAGCTGTCACTGTTTGCAGATGACATGATACTATACATAGAGAATCCTAAAGACGCTACCAGAAAACTACTAGAGCTAATCAATAAATTTGGTAGAGTTGCAGCACAAAAATCAATGCACAGAAATCTCTGGCATTCCTATACACTAATGATGAAAAATCTGAAAGTAAAATCAAGAAAACACTCCCATTTACCATTGAAACAAAAAGAATAAAATATCTAGGAATAAACCTACCTAAGGAGACAAAAGACCTGTATGCAGAAAACTATAAGATACTAATGAAAGAAATTAAAGATGATACAAACAGATGGAGAGATATACCATGTTCTTGGATTGGAAGAATCAACATTATGAAAATAAGTGCACTATCCAGAGCAATCTACAGATTCAGTGCAATCCCTATCAAACTACCACTGGCATTTTTCACAGAAGTAGAACAAAAAATTTCACAATTTGTATGGAAACACAAAAGACTCCGAATAGCCAAAGCAATCTTGAGAAAGAAAAACAGAGCTGGAGGAATCAGGCTCCCTGACTTCAGACTATACTACAAAGCTACAGTAATCAAGACAGTATGGTACTGGCACAAAAACAGAAAGATAGATCAATGGAACAGGATAGAAAGCCCAGAGATAAATCCACGCACATATGATCACCTTATTTTTGATAAAGGAGGCAAGACTCTACAATGGAGAAAAGACAGCCTCTTCAATAAGTGGTGCTGGGAAAACTGAACAGCTACATGTAAAAGAATGAAATTAGAACACTCCCTAACACCATACACAAAAATAAACTCAAAATGGATTAAAGACCTAAATGTAATCCCAGACGCTGTAAAACTCTTAGAGAAAAACATAGGCAGAACACTCTATGACATAAATCACAGCAAGATCCTTTTTGACCCATCTCCTAGAGAAATGGAAATAAAAACAAAAATAAACAAATAGGACCTAAGGAAACATAAAAGCTTTTGCACAGGAAAGGAAAACATAAACAAGATGAAAAGACAACCCTCAGAATGGTAGAAAATACTTGCAAATGAAGGAACTGACAAAGGATTAATCTCCAAAATTTACAAGCAGCTCTTGCAGCTCAATATCAAACAAACAACCCAATCCAAAAATGGGCAGAAGACCTAAATAGCCATTTCTCCAAAGAAGACATACAGATTGCCAACAAACACATGAAAGGATGCTCAACATCATTAATCATTAGAGAAATGCAAATCAAAACTACAATGAGGTATCACCTCACACCAGTCAGAATGGCCGTCATCAAAAAATCTACAAACAAATGCTGGAGAGCGTGTGCAGAAAAGGGAATCCTCATGCACTGTTGGTGGGAATGTAAATTGATACAGCCACTATGGAGAACAGTATGGAGGTTCCTAAAAAAACTAAAAAGAGAACTACCATATGACCCAGCAATCTCACTACCGGGCATATACCCTGAGAAAACCATAATTCAAAAAGAGTCATGTACCACGGTGTTCATTGCAACTCCATTTACAATAGCCAGCACATGGAAGCAATCTAAGTGTCCACTGACAGATGAATGGATAAAGAAGATGTGGCATACATATACAATGGAATATTACTCAGCCATAAAAAGAAACAAAATTGAGTTATTTGTAGTGAGGTGGATGGACCTAGAGTCTGTCATACAGAGTGAAGTAATTCAGAAAGAGAAAAACAAATACCGTATGCTAACACATATATATGGAATGTTAAAAAAAATTTTTAAATGGTTCTGAAGAACATAGGGGCAGGACAGGAATAAAAACGCAGACATAGATAATGGACTTGAGGACCCAGGGATGGGGAAGGGTAAGCTGCGATGAAGTGAGAGAGTGGCATGGACATATATCCACTACCAAATGTAAAATAGATAGCTAGTGGTAAGCAGCTGCATAGCACAGGGAGATCAGCTTGGTGCTTTGTGACCACCTAGAGGGGTGGGATAGGGAGGATGGGAGGGAGATGCAAGAGGGAGGAGATATGGGGATGTATATCTGATATATTATGTATGGCTGATTCACTTTGTTATACAGCAGAAACTAACACACCACTGTAAAGGAATTATACTCCAATAAAGATGTTAAAAAAAAAACCCTTTTTAACCACCACTACCACTGCCCTGTGGAGCTGGATTTCTTATGAGTGGTAGGAGAATGTTTACCTGCCACCGTGTGTGCATCCACACGTATGCACATTACTGGGCTGAACTGTTCCCCCTGAGCTGGATTTCTTAATGAGTGGTAGGAGAATGTTTACCTGTCACCGTGTGTGCATCCACACGTATGCACATTACTGGGCTGAACTGTTCCCCTTGGGGAAAGTGTCCTGTGATGTAATACGTTTCTTTCCTTCCTGGATCCATCAGGAGTCTTGGTTAAAAGCAAGATAAACAATTTGAACTGCTAACACAAGAAGGAAATTTAGCAGAGATAGGAGATTGACAAACTAAATTTGGATGGGTGACAGGAATGACATGAAGGCACAGGCATGAAAAACTGGCAGAAACCAGGGGAATTCTGGAGGTTGGCCAACAAGATTCATGACTGAGTAGCAACCACTGGTCCAGCCTCTTCACGCTGCTGCTGCTGCCGCCACCGTCACTCTGATCAATCTCATGGCCAATCTCTTTCTCTCCATCCTTGCTACTTTCTGGAGAGACAAAGTCCCAGAAATGAGCATATAACTGGCCCAACTTAGACGACATCTCTTCCTGAAGAATTCTGGGGGATTGAGAGGTGGGGAATTGTGGAAGGATCTGGCCCTGGGAATTACCAGGTCCTCACAGAATGAAAAATTCCCTCCAAAGAAATGTGGAGGTATGAATACAAATATCTTCTAGGAAAGCCACCTTTGTCCAGTAGTCATTTTACTGATGGAGAAGGTTCAGAGAGGTTATTCAATGACTGTGTGTCAGGTCTCCTGGCTCTCAACCCCATGTTCACTCTGCTACACAAAACCCAGTGGTTTATAAAATCATAAGCTGTTTCTGCAGCTTTAAACCGTGTCTCAGGTGGGGACAGAAGGGACTGATGCTACGGAGAGCAATTATCTGTCTTCAGGCTCTTTTCATTATATAAGCTCAGCACATAAGAATAAATAATGCTAGAGTGTAGCTGACCTTCAATACATGACAGGAGAATCTCATTACTGCAAAACCCTTGGTGATATATAGAGAGGACTGGCTACAATACATTGAGTTTTCAATAATGGTTATTAAGCATTCCTGTATCTAATTGCTTTTTTTTCTTATAGCACAATAAAAAAATAATTTTCTTTGCCAAAATTTGCCTGGTTTCTCAACTAAACCTCTATCTCACTCCCTGTTTCCTCTTTTCTTCTTTGTTTAAAACTGACACTAGTGAGGTCTTTTGAATTTATAGACCCAGACAAGAACACCCTTTCCATTTTTCCCCAAGTAAGTTTTCTGTGCCTATTTGAAAACCAATATTAAAAAAAACTATTGTTATGATATAACTCCAAATGTTAGAGTTGGGAGGAGTCTTGGAGGAGCACTACTCTGAGCTCCTCATTTTACGAGGGGGGAAACTGAGGCTTAGAAATGATATGCCAGGTGGGTCAAGGCAGAGACTGGCCAAATGCCATCAAAGACTATGCTATGCTCCCTGAGTTGAGATTTCCTTGGTCCTCTTATGTCCAACTATTGTCACCAACTGTGTCTGGACAGAAACCATTCAGGAAGTTTCTTGAAGGACCTGAGATATTATCTAATCCAGAAGTGATAAGTAGTGGCGAAAGGAGCAAATCCTACCCCATACATAGGTTTGATTTTGCCCAACAGTCCTGGCCAAATTAGAATTAAATTAATTGCCAAATTAAAAAATCTGGAGATTTAACATAATCTGAATTTCTGGCTCCTTAATAAAAATCAGATCATCTGGCAACTCAGGGTCCATGTTCCCCCATGGCAAAACCCAGCTCTTGCAAAGTAACGACTGCTCCTTAGACAGGTGGGCACACCTCAGTGTGCCACAGCGCCCACCCCTCCCTGTTCTATCACACCCTGCCGACCTCGCTTGCTACATTACTGCCTGTCCCCATTGGTATTAGAGTGTGCGATCCTTGAGCTAGTCTTATTCGGTCTTAGTTACTAAAGTTGCATCACTCCTTCTTATGGACTGAGGTCGCTGAGTAAAGGTGACCATGCAATAAGTGGAAGACGTTGGAAGAGAACCTTGCAAAGGCTCAGCCCTTGTTTCTCCTCTCTTCTCACACTGCATGCTCTCTCTAGGTGATTCCACACAGCCCAGGTCAGGGCACCCCAATGCACATCTCCAGCCACAGACACTTGCCTGTGCTCTGGACTTGTATATCCAGCCACCCACCTTGGGCAAGTCGCTTAACCTTTCAGTGCCTTCATTTCCTGATCTGTAATATGGGGACAGTGAGAGTACTTTTCCGCCATATCGTTATTATGAGAATTATACAGACAATTGTTAATATATGTGAAAACATTTGAAGAGAGCCTGGCATTGTTGTTATAGGATGTCTAACAGGTCGCTCGAATGTCAACAAGAGAGCCTTCATTTCCCTCTGCCTCCAGCCTGTTCCTCTGTAGTCTTCCCCATGTTGGCAATAGCACCATTATCCCATGGGTAGCTCAAGGTAAACACCTAGGAGTCATTCTTCATTCATCCATTTTCCTCATCCCCTAAATCCAATCCATCATCAAGCCTTTTCATGATACTCTCAAAATGTATTTCAATCAGGCCACTCTCCCCATCTCTGCTGTCACCGCCTTGGTCTAAGCCCCCACCATCGCTTGCCTGGACTTCTGTAATAGCCTCTTTGCTATGCACTGAATTATGTACCAGCCCCCGGCCCCCCATTCATACCGAACCCATAGTGTGATGATATTTGGAGATGGGGCCTTTGGTAGGTAATCAGGTTTAGATGAGATGATGGGGATGGGGACCTCACAATAGGATTCGTGTCCTTAGAAGGAGAGATACCAGAGAGCTTGCTCTGTCTCTACCCACCATGTGAGGACATAGGGAGAAGGCAACAGTCTACACGCCAGCATGAGAGCTCTCACCAGAAACTGACCCTGCTGGTGCCTTGATCTTGGACCTCTAGCTTCCAAAACTGCGAGAAAATATATTTCTTTGTTTAAGCCACACAGTCTACAGTATTCTGCTATGGCAGCGCAAGCAGAATAAGACTAAGACACCTCCTAACTGGTCCCCTCGCTTCCATTGTTTCTCTTCTAAAATCCATTCTCCACACAAAATGCCAGAGTGGTCTTTTAAAACTGTCACAGTCCTGCTCAAAACCCTTCACTGGCTTATTTTTGTCCTTACCACGAAACTGGAGCTCCTCACTCTGGCGCACACGGCTCTGGGTGACTTAGCTTCCGTCCACCTCTCTGGCCATGGCCCACTCTCCGCCTGCTCAGTGCACTGGGCCATCCTAGAATACAGTTCCAGCCTCAGAACCACGGAGCATTTGCTGCCCCCTGTCCTCAATGCTCTTCCTCCAGCCCTGGATTCGCTTTTATCCTCCATCTCCTGGTTCAAAGTGGCCTCCGGGACCATCCCATTTATAGCATCCCCGGCTCCCTTTCTTAATCACCCCCACCCATAATGCTCACAACAATCTGACATCTTTTTATGTGTTTATTTGCATATAGCCTTCCCCAACCCCTACCTCACGCAAAGTCCATGTGGGCGAGAGACTTTGTCTAGTTTCCCCATGCACCCCTGGCGTTAAGTGCCTAGCACACTGCCTGAGACATTTGCGGTGGGATTTCTGAAGGAGCCTCTTGAGGGCCAGGGAGGTCAAGTGACTTTCTCAAAGCTGGCTTCCAGGGATTCTGCACTCTTCACACTCCCCAAGGGGCGTCTAGACGCTCTTGGGATGGAGAATTATTACCTTTCTCGGCTGCCTGAGCCGTGTGAGAGCTGCGTCTAGAAGTACTTCTCCGGCTTGAAGAGACGAGGAGCTGGGTGGGTGAAGGCAGGAGGGGCGGCAGGGCTGGAGCCTCCTGTGGGCGGGGCCTGGCTGCCCGAGCCAATGGGGCGCTGCGGCGCGGGGAGGCCGGGCGGCCGAGAGGAGACGCTAGCGCGCGGTGGGGGGCGGAGGTTGAGTTCCCGCACCCGAGCGGATCAGCAGGCGGGCGCCGCGGCATAGGCACCCACCCAGCTCTTGATTCCTGGTGGCTCGCACGGTAAGCAGCGCCCGCAGCGAAGTAGACTTTGTGGGTTTTCTGGCAGCAGGGAGCCCCCGCCACTTCCCGCCGGGGCTGTTGGTGGCGTCCTGGCGCCAGGCTGAGTCCCCGGGCGCTCCGGCTGTGTGCCGCGGGATGCCGGCGCGCGGAGGGGCCCGGCAGGGAGGCGAGGAGCCGCCGCGCCACGCTGCCTCCCCGGGCTGCTGCTGCCTGGTCCCGGGGCCGACCCTGGGATAGACAGGTCCTCGTGCGGGGATGCCTGAGGGGCCCGGGAGCCAGAGGGTCTCAGGATAGTGGCTTCCAAGAGAATCTCCACCCAGCGCCGGGGCCCAGGGAAGAGCTTGCGGGTAGCTGGCGACCGCAGGGGCCGGACTTTGCTCTGCCTAGGTCTTCAGACGCCTCCTGACCTGTTGTCCCGGGGCTAGGAGTCAGATTTGTCAAGCCATTTCCTATTTCCAGGTCTCCTGGAACTCAGGAGAAATCTCAGAGCGGTTTTCTGGCCAAGCTAAGAGCAGAGAGACTAGCACTTTATGCAGCGCCCCGTGTATTTATTCAGCATTTATTGGGGTCCTATTGCGTGACAGACACTGTGCTAAGCCCTAGCGTCAGGAAGAAGTGCCTTGGAGGAGCTCCTGGGGCTAAGAAGGACAATACGAGGAACAATTACAGTGCGCTGTAGTACAGGGGATGTTACGAGAGGGGAGGGGAGGGGAGGGAAGGGGAGGACCATGAGCAAGTCAGGAAGGCGTCTGAGAGGAGGTGACTATTGAGTGGGGACTGGAGGAGTAGGAGGGTTTGCCAGGCTGAAAGCTGTGTGGACTGGTTTGTGTGTGTGTGTGTGTGTGTGTGTGTGTGTGTGTGTGTGATGGGATAGCAGGAATTCCAGACAGATTTTCCTGTGCAAAGGTAAAGAAACTGAAAAAGGCCAGTATCCTGACTTAGAACATCAGATAATCCTATATCAGCTAATCAAATAGGACCACAAAAGGTGGGTAGGAAACGAGCTGTTAACATGGCAGGAGCTAAAACATGCACAGAACTTAAAATGCAGCCTTAGACTATATAGACTATTGTCCTGGGGTCAAGAAGGGCAGTGGAAGAATTCTGGCAGCTCTGTGGACAATGGATGGAGACTGGAGCAGTAGAAAGCTGGTAAGTTGTAGTTCATATTTTGGATGGGGCTGCAAATACTCCGATCCTAAAGGCAGCCCCATCTGCCCAGGAGCCCTGCTCCCTGGCTTCCAGGCATGGATCATTCAGGCAGGGAGATGTTGCCCATGTGATTGCTTGCCTCTGCAACCTGCAGATCATTTTTATATTGTTTCTGGAGGCTTTGACCTGGACCTTGTCATCAGGGATGCCCCCTGGAGGACTGTGAAGGGTACCTCTGCCTGCCCTTTCTGATGTGGTTTCCCCTCTCCCTGGGCTCCTCCTTCTGCTTCACAGAGACACAGCCTCAGCTGTTAGAGGCTGTCGTGAAGAGCAAGGTCTTGCCGGGGAGTCAAACCCGAAAGTCACTTTAACCATGTGTCTTGGGGACATTATCAACCTTTCTGAACCTCAGTTTTCTGACTTAAAAGGAAGTCATCATCCCCACCTGTCATCGGTTGGGTTCCCTGGAAAAAGACTTGGAGGCTCTGAGAGTTGTGTGTAGGAGGATTCTTGGGGAATGGTCTCCGTCTCCAAGGGAGGGGGTGGTGAGGGAAGCAGGATGGGGCAGAGGGAGAAGTTGGTCTGTGATGCAGAGCAAGAGAGGCCTCAGTGGATCTTCTGAGGCATGGGGCCAGGCCTTTGAAACCCCATGTTGACCAGCCAGTGGGGGCAGGCTGCCCCCAGGGAAGGGGGCACAACTTTGGCTGTCCTTCAGCAGGACAGTTCCTGAAGCAGAACTCAGCTGGTAGCCATGCATAGCCAACACTCCCAGCAGCCGGCACAAGGGAGTAAGTGGTGCCTCGGTCTTGGGGGGACCGAGAACTGTAGCACGGCAGCCACCTTACAGCATGGGCTTGGGAAGTGGCTGAGATGACTGACAGAAGGTGCGCAGTGCAGAACAGGCATTTAAGAAGTGTTCCTTTTCTCATCTTTAAACTTCTTGCCTGTGCCTGAAAATGGATTTTGGAGTTTGAATTGAGTAGATCAGCTTCTGTGAGGAAAGAACCTTTCATGATAATGGCCACAATGACTACTATTGAGTGTCTGTTTTGCATATGCATTCTCTCCTAGCTACCCAGTAATACTCCAACTTAGGTACTTTTATTCTTATTTTACAGTTACATGTACAGTTAGTGTTTTCTAAAACCCAACAGAGTAGGTGTCCTTTTGCCACAAAATAATAACGACAACAGCAAAAATGATAATGACTTGTTACAGTCTATGCAGTGATTTCATAGGTGGATTGATTAAGTAATTAATAATTAAGTCATCAATGCGCATTGAGTGTCTCCTAAATGGTCGGCACTGTCCTAGGCGCTGGGAATACAGTTCTGTCTGTTAGGGTAGACAGAGACTGACATTAAATGCTTTGATTCCTCCAAAGCAAACATTGAAGGATGGACCGTTGCATAGCCAGGGTGTGATGGAGAGTAACAGGCTGTCTTCCCAATTGACTCTTTCTCACCCTTCGGTTTCAATATAACCACCTCAAAAAGGCCTTTTGGACCATCCTGTGAAAAGCAGTTCCCCTCTCTTTTACTCCCCCTTCATCACACTTGCTTATACATTTTATTTACTTCCCTGTCATTGGTCGTCCCCACTAGACTGAAGGCTCCAGGAGATCATACATCACTTTATCCTAGCACAGTGTTTAGCATGTATTTATTGAATGAGTGAAGTGAATGAAGGGTAGATCTGCTTAGAAGAGTGGTATCACCAGTAAGAGATATTTACACTGAGATCTAAGGGATGAGGAAGATCCAGCAATGCCAAGGTCAAGAGGCAGAGAGAACAGCTTGTTCAAGGACCACGAGGTGGAGGAATGGAGCATGGCATGATTGGGGAGCAACCTGAGATGAATTTGGAGAAATAGATGGTGCCTTGGAAGGCCATGCTGAGCTTGGATTTTACTGAAAGTGCAATGAAAAGTCAGTGAGGGATTTTAAGCCTAGTAATGACCTGGCGTTATAAATACAGTATATAATTGTTTGTTGTCTGTCATGCCTCTGGCAGGCAAGCTCCGTGAAGAAAAGTGCTCAGTAAATATTGCTGAAGTGAATGGGTGATGGTGTTTATGCAGCTACCAGGTGAAAAACAGAGTAGGGAGAAGAATGGGACCCTGTCACAAATGGGGAGTTTGGTGAGAGAGGTATCCTGGTATCCTGTTGCCAGTTGGTATCCTGGCTGCAGGCTAGCAATAGTGTTGGAAAAGTAGAAGAATTGGAGCTGTATTTGGGGTGTTCAATGGACAGGACTTGCTGATACATTACGTGTCAGGAATATGGGAAAGGGAAGGATCAAGGATGACCCCCCAGGTTTATGGTTCAAGATTGGGTGGATGTCAGATGTCCATCAACAGGGTAATGGATAAACAAAATGTGGTAAATACTTACAATGGAATATTACTCAGCCATAAAAAGGAATGATGTACTGATACATGCTACCATGTGAATGACCCTTGAAAACATGCTAAGTGAAAAAAGCCAGACACAAAAGGTCACATATTACATGATTCTGTTTATATGAAGTATTCAGAATAGGCAAACCCACAGAGACAGAAAGCAGGTTGGTGTTGGCCAGGGGCTTGTGCAGAGAGGGAAGAAGGCTAAGTGGGGCATGACTGTGTAAAGGGTAAGTGGTTTCCTTTTAGGGTGATGAAAATGTTTTGGTACTAGGTAGAGGTGGTGGTTGCAGAATATTGTGAATGTATTAAATGCTACTGAGTCGTATACTTTCAAAAGGTTAATTTTACTTTATACGAATTTCACCCCAATTACCAAAAAAAAAAAAAAAAAAAAAAAAAGATTGGTGGATGGGAGCACCAGAGAGTGGAGATGCGGAACAGGCTGTGGTCAGGGGAGAAAATCCACATGCTCTCTTGGAGATGGCCTGGAAGACATCCACACAGAGCCTAGGGGGGACATCTGGACTGGAGAAATAAATAAGGGAGTTGTCAGCACTTAGATGTCAGCCA
This sequence comes from Stenella coeruleoalba, assembly GCF_951394435.1. Classification (NCBI taxonomy): domain Eukaryota; kingdom Metazoa; phylum Chordata; class Mammalia; order Artiodactyla; family Delphinidae; genus Stenella; species Stenella coeruleoalba. Next base: position 14,265,604 of record NC_137157.1, read on the forward strand.
GTAAAATAGGTGGAATCTAGGGAGAGAGAGAGTGTAGAGGAGCACATCCGAGCCTGGATCATTCTTTAATTTGATCCTCATAACTGCCTATGAGGAAGGTGCTCCTGTTCTCATTTTCAGGTGAGGAAACCAAGGCCCCCTAAGAATGAACTTGCCCAAGGTCAGACAATTTGTTCCTGTCTTCCCCCTGGCTTCCAGTCCTTTGCCTTTCACACCTCAGCGTGATGCTATTTAGAACTTCAGCAAAGACCTTCCCTCCCTTCCTCCCTCCTGCCTCCCTCCTTCCCTCCTTTCTTTCTTTCTTTCTTTCTTTCCTCAGTCATGATTGAGTACTCACATGTGGCAGGCACTGTGCTGGGCATATGTTGGTGAAGGTAGAAATGGCTCTAATCTTGTGGAATTTACCTAGTAAACAAGCAGCTGCAGTCCACTGATACAGGGGACCATAGGAGCCTGGAGCAGGGGCGTCTGTCCTAGATTTGGGGATGGGAGGAGGCTTCCTAGAGAAAGTGACAGCTAAGCAGAGATCTGTAGCAGAAGCAAAAGAACTGAGCCTGAGAAAGAGAATGATTCTCTGGAAGGTTCATGATCCCTGAACACCTGCTATGGGAACTCCCTATTCTTTTCACTCCCCAGTTCTTCACATGTTACTGGCATTTTCCAGCTCATCCAGAATGTCTGTCTTTTCTATAACCCTGGAGGCAATAAGTAGACAAATAGCTCGGTTTGATTTCAAGTGGAAGCTTCAAAGGAGTAGCAAGGTATGGTGCAAACAGCCTGGCTTTCAAAGCCGGGCTCCATCTCTGAGCAAATGACTTAGTCTCTGAACCTTACTTTCTACACCTGTGAAATTGAGCCAGTCACATCCACTGCTCAGTGCAGGAAGTAAATGAGATGATGTAGTAACATATTGGGCACATAATAAATGCTCAGAAAAACGTCGTCTCATTTATCTTTTGGAGAGGAAGCTTTTCTGAACAGACCAGTGGTCTCCACACTCTGAACACTGTTTAAAATATAGAAATCCATGCATCCTCTGAAGAATCTAATTCAGATGCTTTGGGGTGGAACGTAGCAATCTGTATGTTTAGAAAGCACCCCAGATGATCCTGATAAAAGCAAGATCCAGGAACTACTGGCTTAGACCAAATGCTTGAAGTCTTTGCTATGATGTACACAAAAGGGTTAAGCACCTAGAAGCAGATAATGCCTTCTAGGAATTATTAGCCAATGGCGGTGCTGACCGATGATGTAATGCCTTTGGCTGGCACTCTATTGGTTAAGTGTATTGTTTCTCTTGCTTCAGCTGTGTAAGGAGTAGAGCTGGAGCCCAAGGGTTAATAATTCTGTGGCAGCACATAGAGCTATTTTTTCCCCATTTCTCTTCTGCTAGGTGTGAGTGTGTAGCGTGGCTCAGCTGGCTGCTGCCTTTCTTCCAGTAAATAGCTGCACCTTCCTCCTTACCTCTTCCTAAGCAGAGCACATGTCTCCATAGTACTCCGGAGCGGGGTGATCAGGATTGTTTAGGGAAGAGAGAGCCCTTTCAAAGTTCCACGCAGCAGTCTCTCCTGGCCACTGGGGATGGGCACAGCTCCAGCGGCTCTGACCCGAAGAGGTCCCACTGGATGAACTGCTAAACAGCCACCTGCTTCTGAGCATTGTTCAACCTGGTGGGATCCTCGCAACCGGGAGGTAAGCCCCGGGTTTTGGAAGGAAGAGTGGACCTGGAGGAGAGGAGCCTTGGGGCAGTGGGAGGAAACAGGCACAGGCTCCATGCAAAGCTGCCCGCACGTGCGGTGTGAGCTGGGCCAGGACGGTCTCCCTGTGTGTGTCTATTTACTCAAGAACACAACGTGGGGCTTAGATTAGGGAGACACTGGTGGGGAGTGTGTTGGCCAGGCACTATCCACAAGCGTGCTCTCGAAGTAGCTTTCTACCAAATGCCTCTGGGAGAGGAATGCTTTTCTCTGGGGGTCTGGGGCAGGAGGCGGGGCATCAGGTTAGCACTGTCTCCCTGAGCCAGCTGTCACTCGGGCCCTTCTGTATCTTGCCTGGGCTTCCTCTTCAGTGTTCCCACTCAGCTGAGTGGCCCTTGGTGGACCCTGGGCTGAGGTTTCTCCAGAAATACCTAAATGGTCTCAGGGATTTTTGATTGTGTTTTTTAGGGGGACCTTTGGATCCCTGACCCTTGAGTTATGGGTGTGCCTTCGTGAATTTGGGCCTGTTCCTAATTGTCCCATGCTGGAGCTCTTAGGGGTGGTGGGAGGGAGGGAATTATTTTTGTATTATGACAGTGCAGTTGTGAGGATTTTCCTGTTTGTGTGTAAGGGGGCTTGCGTCACTGCCCTGACCTGAGGCTTCTCACCTTGCCCAGAGAGGATCCTAACGCAGTGTGTCTGCCCCAAGGTGTACAAACTGAAAAAAGTCAAAATGGGGAGGGGAAACGGGAGCAGAGTAACTGGGAAGGGCTGCTAGCAAGAAACTACTCATTTCACAGGGAATTCAGGGAAACCTTGCATTTCGTGGATAAACTATGACGCTTCGTCTCTCTTGCAGCCCTCCCCCAAATTGGTAAATAAAAAGTTCCATTGTTTTTATTTTTCAGAATTTGGTTATACATGGAGTGTCCCCAGTTTATTTAGGGAGAGCAGAGCCCGCAAAAGTTTCTCTCCATGTCTTGTATGACCCCTGGCGTCTGCCACCCTGTGTTCTGGGTCAGGCTTTGCGTGACATGTAGGTTCTTGGGCAAGTCACTGTGCCTCTCTGAGCCTCAGTTTCCTCGTTGTCAATCACAGAGGTAGGAGGGGGTCAGACTAGCTGACTCTTAGAGCCCTTCCTCTCTGGCTGTCTGTGCTCTGGATCATGAAGAGCCTCAGAGTCTGAGTCTGTTGATTAAGTGGATTGGGTGTGGGTAAAGGATGTTTGCATAAAGGGACACGTAGCATGTGTCCTCTGGGTGCTGGGGCCTTCACACACATTTTAACTCATGTAACCCTCCCAGTAGACCTAGCAGGAGGGGGGATGTACAATCTAAAGATGTGAAAATCGAGGTTGAAGGAGTTCAGTGACTTACCCAAGATCATCATTCAGTGAATGCTGACAGGGGTATTTGTGCTGGTCACTATACTGGGATGGCGGTACGTGGCACGATAACGGGAGGGCTGGAGCTGGAATCCTCATCTATCTTTGCTTCTTTGTGTGCTCTTCATTCTACTAGAAATCACGCACTGATTTTCAGATCTACTAATTCAGCCAGATTATTGTGGATTATCCAGTTGACTGTCTGGGACAGCAGGCGGTCCCTGGATCTGAAAGGGACTTTACAATCCTTTGAACCAGGCCCCTCCATTTATATCTGGGAAAATGAAGGTCTAGAGAAGTTAGGTTACCTGACTCACTCAGTGAGTCAACAGATGGCAGGGATGACTCCTTGCCTTAGGTGTTTGAAGTGGTATTATTAGTAAAGAGTTTGTTTAAACCTTCATTTGAGAACTTTGGGATCATTTCAACTTAGTTATTCTTACCTCCAGGCCCTTTTGAAGTGCCAGAGGGTTGGAGTAAGACTCATTGAGCACCTACTGTGCGCTTGATGTTGAGGCAGGTGTCTGAGACACGGATGAGGTTGGTAAGCAAGCAAAGCGGGAGACCTGGTCAGTTTCCCTGGAGAGACTCAGGATACAAGCTGTGTTTCACGAGCGTCCAGTTCACAGGTCAGCAGTCTTTCCCAGTGGAGGGGCTGCAGCCCTGACCCTTTGTCTCCGCATGTGGCTGGCACCTAATTTATACCACTGTAAGAATACTTGCCACATGACATGAGATCTCCGTTCTTCCTCTTCGCAGCTAGGCTGCGTGTTTCCAGGGCACAGCTCCCAAAATGTAGGACTTAATCAGTGGAGCCACCTTGTGGGGACGTGGGTGTCAGTATCTTGGATGTGCAGAGATGTACACCCAGAAGTAAAAGCCATCGAGTTATTATTAAAAAGGGCAGCGCAGATGTGTGACGCTTTTCTTGATCACTATAACGTTAAGAAAGAATCATCCTAATAGCAGGCTTCAAATATCCTAACGATTATCGTAGGAAAGAGGGGTTATAATTGTTCTGCAGGGCTGGAGAGCAAAGCCAGCAGCCATGGGTGGATGTGGAGGGGAGCAGGTAGCAGGTAAATGCAGGAAGAGGGTGCTGATGGTAGCAGTGGTCCAGTGGGTAGGACCACTGTCATCAGAAGTGTGTGGTAACCTTCAGGCATTGCTGCCCTGGCAAAGAGTATCATTTGGTAGTCTCTGATTTCCTATCTGGATCTAAGATTTCTTGATTACCTATCATGCAGGAGTGAATGAGAGGAGGCCAGAGGTAGAGTAGAGCTGCGTCTGACTCATATTTAGATTCCAAAGCCATAGTGTGGGGTGGAAATCATTCATAACCAAAATACCTTTGAAAATATTTTCACTGCCCCCCAAATTGCATTATACATGGTTTTTGTGTATGCAACTCTGAACAATAATTCCTGTGCCAACTAGTATGTAAAACACTGACCAAGACTAAAAGAAGTCACAAAATGAAATTTATATGCAGTTGTGGGGTTTCATACTGCTCTGTCTTGAAGGTAACTGCAAAATTTCTAACTGGCATAAAGTGGGGGGATAGAGAATTCTCAAGGTGTTCGTGTTTGCTTGCAGGGTTTATGCCATCGTTTTGGATAAACAGCCTCTAATACTTCATACAGGTAACTCTTTTTAAATGATAATGAAAATTAAATGAGATAATATATGTGGGTACCCTGATCTGAGTTACAGAGCAGACGCTGAGTACACTTTTACTGGAAGGTACTCAACCGCTTGCTTTAGCAGACTTGCTGATGCTGGTCTTTGAAAAGTTTTAGTGAAGAACTTGGTCAGCTGTGTCCAGGCTGGCATTTCCTACTTGAGGTTGGCATGTCTGTTTGGCTTCTCTGGACAGTGCTCACCGTCATGCCTCTGACTATTCCTTCTAAAATTCAAAGTGGGAAAAGAATGAGGTTGGATGCTACACAGACCTGAGTTCAAAGCACCGGCCATTGCCTGTACATGTGTGACATTGGGCATGTTACTTAACCTCTCTGTGTTTGGGTTTTTTCACTTATGAAAATGGGATCCATAGACCCCACCGTGCAGGATGGATGGAGGATTAAATAAGAACCTTTAGAGAGTGCCTGGAACATGTAGAGTAGGTGTCCTCTTAAGTGCTGATTTATTCCTTCTCCTTGGAAGGGTGTTGAGGAGAGGTGGTGTATTTTTTCTTTCTTCAATCTCATCTCCAACTCCTTTGCCCACATTAGTAGATGCCCACTTCTAGATGGCTTTTTACAAGCCCGTAGGAAACCCCATGTGGCCTTACTCTAAGAATGAGCGTGCTTACAGCCTTGCCCTGTCCTAGCTCATCCTCATGCTAGTTACCTAACCAAGCACCCAGAAGGCTGCACTTAGAAGGGAGATGTTGAGCTTAAATCATTTTTAAAGCACCAATAGCTGAACTAAATATTCTAGGCTGGGGCTGCTTTACTCAGAGGCCAAGTGGGCAGGTGATTTGAGGGATGCTACAAAGAAGCCAAAGTATGTCTCCAAGTTCAAAGCATTGGGAATTCCATCATTGAATATTCATCTCTTGGGTTTATTCATTAATCATTTAACAGATATTTATGGAGCTCTTATCTTGTGATAGGCAGTGTCCTAGATGCTGAGGATGAGCGGTACAGACAAGATTCCTACCCTTGTGGATCTTATATTCTGGTGGGGAAACAGAAAATAACCATAAAGCACATCCAGTGAGATGTCAGTTAGCGATGAGTGCCATGAATTAAAATGAAACAGTATAAGGGCAGGGGAAATGCCATTATAGAAAAGTCAGTTAAAGAAGGTCTCTCTGAGAAGTTGATATTTGTGCAGAGGCATGAAGGAGGTTTAAAAATGGGTTTTTGGAAATATCTGTGGAAAAGAATTCCAGGCAGAGGATATAGTGAGTGAGCCTCGGGGTAGGTAGAGAGACACAAGAAGGGAGAGTTTGAGAAGATGTGATCTGAGAGGTACCTGAAACCAGATCTGGTGGGGACTCATGGGCTGTGGAGAGAAGTTTGGATTCTATTCTAAGTTGGAGGTTTCGAACAAGGCGGTTACATGGTTTGACTTATTCTTTCAACTCATTTTATTTTTCTAATTGCCATATGATAAAATTGACTTTGCTTTGGCATAGAGTTCTGTGACTTTTGACACATGTATAGATTCATGGAACTACCAACACCTCAGTGAAGACACAGACAAGTTCTTTCATCAAAAAACTCCTTCCTGCTATCCTTTTGTAACCACAAACACCCCACTTCTAACATATGGCAACTACAGCTGTACTTTCCTTCACTACCGTTTTGTCCTTTTGAGAATGTCATATAAGAAGACTCATACAGTATGTAACCTTCTGAAGGCTGGCTTCTTTCCCTCAGCATAATGTCTTCAAGATTCATTCATGTTGTTGGGCATGTCAAGAGTTTGTTCATTCTTATTGCTGGCTAGTGTTCCATTGAATAGACATATCACAGTTTGTCTATCCATTCACCCCTGGAAGGGCACTTGGGTTCTTTCCAGCTTTGGGCAGTTATGAATAGAGCTGTTATAAACATTTGTGTCCAGGTTTTTGTGTGAACATACGTTTTTGCTTCTCTAGGGTAAATAAATACCTAGGAGTTGGATTGCTGGGACATATGGTCAATTTACATTCAGTTTCATAAGAAACTGCCAAACTATTTTCCAGCATGGTTGTAGCATTTTGCATTCCCTTCAGCAGTGTATAAAAGTTCTAGTTGCTCTGTGTTCTTGTCAGCACTTGGCATTTTCAGTATTTTTTATTTTAGCCATTTAGTGGTATCTCACCATGGTTTTAATTTGCATTTCCCTAATGGCAAATGATGTTGAATATCTTTTCATGTGTGTTTTTGCCTTCCTTATATCCTCTTCGGTGAAGTGTCCGTTCAGGTCTATTACCCATTTTTTAAGTTGCTTTTGTGTTTCTTACTCTAGAGTTTTGAGGATTCTTTATATTTTCTGGATATCAGTGCTTTCTTGAATATGTGAGTTATATTTTTTTAAGGAATCATTCTGAATGCTTTGTGGAAAGGAAGTTGTAGGGGACAAGGGTCAAACTGGAAGGATCAGCAAGTGGACCATTGCAGTAGTCCATGGGCAGAGATGATGTTAGTTTGGACTAAGGTCATTGGGGTAAAAGAGGTGAAAAAGTGGTAAAAAAAAATCTTTTGAAAGTAGAACCATCTGAACTTGGTGATGGATGGAATGTGAGGGAAAAGAGGATTCAAGGATGGCAACATTGCTGGAAGTGCCAAGAATTTAAATATAATTCAGGCATGTTCTCTGCCCTCAAGTAGCTCACAGTCTGGTGAGGGGAGATGTATTGTAAGCAGTTCACCTGGAATATGACAAGGTGTGCTCTCAGAGTTCATGTGAAAAGTCCTGGAGGAGCCCAGGTGACAGAGAAATGGCTAAGTGTAAGTTGTACAAGGCCAGCTCTCTGGGAAGCCTCTCTAAACTTCAGTGTGTATTAGAGTCAGTTTGGGAGGTTGGTAACAATGCAGCTGACTGGGTTCCCACCCCAAAAGTAGGAGGTCTGTGGTCAGCAAGCACCACAAATCATTCTGTGTCAGTGATTGGCCGACCACACTATGAGAAACTCTTGGGGGAGCTAGCTGGGGTGACTTCACAGAAGAAGTGATGTTTGAGGGGAGGTGTCAGTGTTTAGCAGGAATTCTGACTTGGAGAAAGCTGGGGAAAGGGCAGCCAGGCAGAGGGAAAAGCAAAAGCAGAAGCTTGGAAATGATAGAGAATGGCTGGAGCCAAGAGGAAATGTAGGTTGGTGATGATGATGATGATGGTTGAGCAAAGAGTACATGTCTGTTTAGTGATGGGTGGGAGTCATGTGACTTCCTGTGCTCAGTGAGTCTAAAGGGATTGCAGCAACTCATCAGCTCCCTCTTTACTAACAAGGGGCCTGCCAAAGTGAAAGGTACCAAGCAGTCCAAGAGCGGGGTGTGCAGAGGGCCTGCTGTGCTTTCAAAGTCTCCTGTGATGCAGCGCCTTTGAGGAAAGCTGTGGCTACAGTGAACGAGCTGGCTGGCATGGAGTATGCAGAGGTTGGTTGCAGGATGCCCTTTACCCAGTCCTACCCTGGGCCTTCCTCAAAGCTCACAGACTCTGCCTCTCCTTCCTGCACATACGTCATCCTGCCTGCTTTCCAAGGAGGCCAGAGCCACATCTTCCTGTGGCTTAACTACTAATCCATTGCACACTCGCTATGTGCCAAGCCTCGTTCAAAGCACTTCACATGGATTAACCCATTTCATTCTCACAACCAGCCTATGGATGAGATAGAATTATTATCCTTGTTTATAGAATTATTATCCTTGTTTTAGGATGAGCAACGTGAGACACAGAAAGATGAATGACAGGCCCAGGTCACAATGCTGGGAAATAGAAGAGCTGGGATATTAACCCAGGTCGTTTTGACTTCAGAACCGATGCTTTTAACTATTATGCTGCATAAACCCTCCAGGGCATCTTCCGAGTATTCAATAGTAGTAGCAGCAATAACACACATACAATAGTTACTGTGTCACCATTGTGTTATTCTTAGGGTTATTCCCTGTAGGGACTATTTCAGTGATAAAGTTTCCTGTTATGAAGATTTTTCTTTTCCGATTTTAGCCTTTGGGTTAAAACTTACTATTTTTATTCTTTCTTGTCTGGTTAATAAAAACCAGTGTGGTATATCTTTTTTGAGGTTTGAAAGAGCAAAATAAAATGTTATAATACATGATGACCCTAAAAGTTGTTGTTGTATGTGAGACTGTTCACCATTATACTAGACGACTCTAGATTACTATGTCTAGAGTTCTTCTGAATCTGTCTTTCCGCTTCAAGTAGCCAGTGTACTTTCCTCCGGCAAAATTCTGATTTGCTGTGTGTGTTTGGCTGAAGTCAGGGAAGGCAAATTACCCAATATACATGCATTGTTTCCTAAGGAAGAATCAATATAACCGGACTGAAGACCTTTTCTCCTTTTGTAAAGTATAGAAAAAGTGCTGTAAACTGGTGGGTCTAGGGCCTTTTCTTCCCTTATTTCAACTGTGTTGTTGTCTTAGGAGTTCTGGTTGCTCTAACAAACTACCATAGACCTAATGCTTAAACAACAGACATCATTCCTCGCAGTTCTGGAACCTGGGAAGTCCACCATCAGTGTGGCTGGGTTCCGTCAGAGTCTGCTTCCTGCTTTGCAGATGGCCATGTTCTTGCTGTGTCCTCGCTGGGTGGAAAACAGGGAGAGAGGACGTAAGCTCTCTCTTGTGTCTCTTCTAATAAGGGCACAGTCCCATCATGAGGGCTCCACTCCCATGACCTAATCACCTCCTAAAGACCTCATCTCCTAGTACCATCACATTGGAGATTAGGGCTTCAATATGTGAATTTGAGGGGGGACACAAACATTCAGTCCATAGTAGTTGGGTGGTTGAATTTGCTGCCTAACCAACCCCAGGCAGGAGTCATCCCATTTTACAGAAGAGTCAAGTTAGGAATCTCGGCTAGGAGTCAGGCTAGACTGACAGACAACACAGAAGGAGAACTGCATCATCTGGGAGAGTTTTGAAGGTTCCTGAGCAAAAGGAATATCTGAGCTGAATTTTGAAAGATGAATGGAGTTCACTAACCCCATGGGATTGGGAGGAGCGGGGCGCTTAGAGGAGAATAAAAGAGGATGGTATTCCCGGAAGTGGAAAAAGCATAGGCAGAGGCATAAGACCACGTGGGAGGAAAGTAGATAGGAGTTAGTGGAGATAATGTGAAAGGGTACCATGGTGGGAGAGGAAGCTGGAGCTTCAGCTGGCCGGGCAGGAAGGGTCTCAGAGCTGCATGGAAGAGCTTGGATATACATCAGGGAGCAACTGTGGTGTTTAAGCAGGGCAGTGACATGGTCAGATTTCTGTTTAAAAAAAAGTCTCTGACACTGTATGCTATGGAAATGGATTTGGAGGAGACCTAATTGGATACAGGGAGACAGGAAGGAGGGTTTTACAGTGGTCCATGAAGGAGATTGTGCATGTCTGAACTGGAAGTTGAGGGAGACAAAGAGAGTGGGAAAGCATCCCTTTCATTCATTCCCACACCCAGAACAAACCCCTTTGCTCTATTATGGGACTGTGTGGAGGTGAATCTGATACAAGCCCTGTCCTCAAAACATTTATAACATAGGGACATGGAAGAAACCATTGACAATACAAGAGGTGGGTTCACTCCGTTTCTTTGGCTCACGAATATCTTTTGAATGCCTACCATGTGCCAGCCCTTTCTGGTGGGTGCTGGAGATGTAACAGTGAAAAAAGAAAAACCCAAATCTTTGACCTTATGGGGACCACACTGAAGTTGGGGGGCAGCAGAGAAACAATACACTACAAAAGTAAGATATGTAATATGTTGGATGGTGATAGGTAATTGCAGAGAAAACTGAAGCAGGGAAGGGGAAAAGGAGTGTTGGGAGCAAATTTTTAAAAGGGTATTTCATTAAAGGGCTAAAGGAGGCAAGGGAACATTAATATACAAATGTGGAGGCTGAAACCCCTCCCTGGAGACATTGTGGTTATAGCAGCATTGAGCATGGCCCTTGGGGCCAGACAGACCTAAATTTGAATCCTGGCTCCATCCCATACTGGCTGGGTGACTTTAGACTGTCATCTCACCTCCCTGAACATGGATTTGTTTATCCATATAATGGGGTTGGTGACACCCATCTCCCAGGACTGCCATGAGGCCTCACTGCTCAGCGTGGAGCCTGGCGCCCTGAAAATGCTCATTATATGGTTCATATTCACGATGGCAGGAACGATTCTGGTGGGGCATCGCCAAGGCTTTATGGGAAGGGGGCCCTGGGAGGCGAAACAGGAGTCTAGGAGCAGGATTGCCTTACCAGGGCTCTTCTGCTGTGGGCTCTACAAAACAGTCCTGGGGCCCCAGGGCCGAGAGGCAGGAGAAGTCCCAGAGTAGCCCCAGTTTTCCTCCAGCAGCTCAGGGGTCCTTCACCATCTTTGCTATTCGCAGTACGATCCAGGGAGGGGAGAAAGGCTGAGTTCTAGCCTGACTCCTAGTCGAGATTCCTAACTCGACTCTTCTGTAAAATGGGATGACTCCTGTCTGGGGTCAGTTCTCGGGGGCTACGGGATCACTCAATTCCTCCCTCCACCCCTAATCCCCCTTCTCCAAAAAAGAAGATGCTGCAGCACTCGGGGCAGGGGAACCCTGGGGCTGATGTCATGCCATGTTCTGAAGCCCTTGAAGGTCTCCACCTTTCCTGAGAAGGATTCTGTCCCCAGGCAGGTCCAAACCCCCTGGGAAAGGATATGAGAAAACCTTTCTGTGATTTAAAAAAGTAAGTGGAGGGCTTCCCAGGTGGCGCAGTGGTTGAGAATCCACCTGCCAATACAGGGGACATGGGTTCGAGTCCTGGTCTGGGAATATCCCACATGCTGTGGAGCAACTAAGCCCGTGCGCCACAACTACTGAGCCTGCGCTCTAGAGCCCGTGAGCCACAACTACTGAGCCCGTGTGCCTAGAGCCCGTGCTCCGCAACAAGAGAAGCCACCACAATGAGAAGCCCCTTCGTTGCGCACTGCAATGAAGAGTAGCCCCTGCTCGCCGCAACTAGAGAAAGCCCGTGTGCAGCAATGAAGACCCAATGCAGCCAAAATAAATAAATAAATTTATTTAAAAAAATTAAAAAAAAAATTTAAATAAGTAAAAAAGTAAGTGGAGTTCAGAGAGCATTGGTGGGTGTGAAGGCAAGTCCAGCTTATCTTCAGCAGTTTGACCAGCAAGCGCAGCAGAAACAGCTGTTTTCTGCAGGAGCTGGAGGCCCCCGCTGCCATCTCCATGCGGACTACTGTGCAAAAACCTCCCCTTGCCTGCAAGTGACAGCTGGAGAGGACTCGGGGGCCACACTCTGGAAGGAGTTGGCATCGGCTGCCTGGGGATGTTTGGGTGGAAATCTGATGCTGGGATAGGAAAGCTCTGCTTCCCATGGGCGCTTCCCTCCACCTGTCACATGGTATCAACCATGAGGTATCATAGTGCCTGGCCTAAGGGGGCATTACTGCTGCTTGGCTAAGGCCAGCTACTTCCCCAGCTCAGTTGTTCCTAAAGAGGAAGGAGGGAGGAGGAGAAACAAACAGACAAAACTTGTGGTTCAAGGCCTAGACTGTGAGGTCAGAGGAACCTGATTAGAGTTCCATACCTTCCTTGCTGTGTGACCTTGGGCAAGTTACTGAACCTTTCTGAGCCTTGGGTGCTTCAGCACTAAAATAAAGATACTAGAACCTTCCTCATAGGATTATTAGGAGTATAGGAGAGAGTGAGGGTACAGGTAAAGTGCTTAGTTGAGTGTCTGACATGTAGCAGGAAGTCTGTCCATGTTGCTATTATCAATATAGACTGACAAGTATTATTAGAAATCAGGATAAAGGAAGGTAGAGAAAGAAACCACTTTTCTGTGTCTGGTTCTTTCTGTTGAAAGTGAGAATCAAAGATGCGCATCTGAGTTCTTCAGATCTGAGCTCCTCCTTTTCCCAATGGGAGAAGCCCCTGGGTGCAGGGGTGATGGAATGACTTGCCTAGGGGGATGCTGATTGTGTGGAATGGGGATCCAAACCATCTGGGCCCCATTCTGACTCCACACTGAATCACAGTGACAACTGGGCAAGTTACTCTACCTTTCTGGTCCTCTGCATGGAAAGCAGATAATAACGAAGGATTCCTATTAGGACGAATTGATTGAATATATAAACAGGGCTTAAAACAGTACCTGGCACATAGGAAGCACTATATAAATATTATATATTTATAATATTGTTGCTATTGTTACTATTACAGTTATTGTAGTACTGTTAATATAATTGCTATTGGTTGCTACTATTATTGTTATTATTACCATCATTATCATCATCATCATTACTGTTAGGGTCACACAGGGAGCCAGTGGCAGTGGCTACTACCTATTTTAGCAAAAATCTGCATGCTAGCCTTTCCCACACCTGCTTCTTTATGTGAGCATGAGGCTTCCTGCCAGCTTCTCTAGCCTGCAAGAGGGGACTGTGTCCCCATAACTGCAGCTGAGCCCACTGTTCCCAGAACTTTCTGAGTCAGTGCTCTCCAAGGTGAAGGTCACTGCAGAGTCTGTCCCAGAGTGCTGCCTAGTAGGTGCCAGGCTATCAAGGAGCACCCCATTGATGTTGGTGCCCAGGTTGTTGGGAGGAGGGGGGCCAGCAAACCAGGGTATCACAGTGGTTGAAGGGCTACATCTCGAGATAGACTAGACTGATCTAGAGCCAAGATTTAATTTTGCCCCTTGCCCAGTACATGATGTCCTGCCAGTTGCTGAAGCCCCTGAGCCTCAGTTTCCTCATCTGTAAAATGGGGCTAGTAGTTGTATTTGCTTCACAGGGTTATGTGAGGATTAATGAAATGATGCTCTTAATTAAATTAGCTCAGTGCTTGAGCAAGCAGTCAGCCACATGGTGGTTATTAGTATTTTTTTATTTAGGAGAAAAGTACTCCTCAGAGAGGGGGAAGTGAGTGGCTAGCAAGTAGGCACTGATATCCTGAGAATCTTGTATTTTAATTGTGATAACTGTGGAATCAGAAAAAAAGAAAAACACTGGCTGAAGACTTGGGTGACCTATGTTCTGGGCTTGGCCTGGCTTCTACTTTGCTAAGTGACCATAGACAAGTCACTTCCTTGTCTGTACCTAGTTTCCCCATCAGGCAACAAAGTCATGGGAACGGGGGTGCCACACTGTATGGTTCTGTGTGATTTCACAGGTGTCCCTCCACCTCCCCAGGTCCAGCCCCTCCAGGTAACTGTGTTTCTGCCGAGGTATAGCCCGCACTCCCCTGGGGGCCTGGAGTCCTTCAACAGATGATTACCAAGCGCCCAGGGTGCCAATCCTGCATCTGGGTTCTGTGTGAGGTGCGGGAAATAGAGGACTGAGGGGGTCAGGTCCGACAGGAAGTGAAACCATTCCCGCTATAAAGAAAATGCCTCAGGAGGATAGAAGAAGATACAGTTGGTGGGATTGCGGGTCTAGGGTGAACATGAAATGGAGTGGTCGGAGAAGAGCTCTGGGGAAGTGGCATTGGACTTGAGGCCTGGATGACAAGGAGGCAGCAAGGGGGATGAGCCAGGGAAGAACATTCTGAGCAGAGAGAACAGCACGTGCAAAGGCCTGAGGGCAAGGGCAGTGCTGGGGAAGGAGGCTGGCTTGTTCGGGAGACAGAAAAGAGGCCAGTTTGGCTGTGGGCAGTGAGTGAGGGGGAGGGGGCCCAGACGATGTCGGCCTGCAGAAGAAGATTGAATGCCACCCGCACTGAAGGGCGGGAATCAGAGCAAGGGAGCAGGTGGGGAGACAGGGAGGTCAGAGGAGATCTTCCGGCTTGGTCCAGGTGAGGGATGACAGCGGCTCGGACGCTAGCGGTGACCGCGGAGTTGAAAGAAGTAGGTGGATTCAGAGGCTGCGTTGGAGATAAGAGCTGGTGATGGCCTGGGTGTGGGAGGCTCCAGAGGGAGGAATCCTGGCATCTCCTCACATTTCTAGCTTAAAGCACTGGATGGGGTATCTGCTGAGATGGGGAGGATGGAAAAGGGGCAGTATGGGTGGGGGAGATGGCAGGAAAACAGGAGTTCTGTTTTGGACCTCATAAATTTAAGATGCCTAATAGCATGCCTTTGCTCTCCAGAGTGAACTTGCTAAATTCCTCATTAGGGTGGCACCTGGCCACCAGAAGCACCGCCAGGCTGGCCACCTGCCCTGTGGAAGCTTAGGCAGAGGCTGTAGGAGCTGAAGGTGATGAAATTGAGTGCTGCACTGCTTACAGCCTGTGCCCGCTCTGTCTCCCTGTCTCTCTGTTTTTATCTGTGTCTTTTTGTCTCTCTGTTTTTGTGTGTGTGTGTTTCTCTCTCTGTCTCTCTGTCTTTCCATCTCTGTGTTTCTCTGTTTTCTCATCTGTGAATACCTTCATTCAGGTGTTCCAAGTGACTGGTGTTTCCCCTCATTTCAGCCCTTCCTTTGCATCCTCAGGTATGTTGCAGACCTGAGCAAGCCTCCCAAAGATCTCCTTTGTCTCTAGCGGAAGGTTACTTATTTGGCTCCATGTGTTTTCTGACCCAGCAGACAGGACTTGCCACGGCTGGTTCCCAGGCCTTGGCAATGCTGGCATCTCTCCTGGACTCTGGGTGCCCGGCTCTGCCTGCCACCATCTCCAACTCAGTGAGTCTGCAGCAGACTTGGTCACTTCTCCAAACCTGCAGTGACGGGCATGTGCAGGCCTCCGCAGGGACACAGAGCCGCTCTCTTAGTCCTAACTGGTTGGTGAGAAGAGTCAGGGAAGCCTCCCCAGAGTAGAAGAGGTTAAGCTGAGTCAGAGGTAACCAGCTGAAGAATGTAGGAAAGCAAAGTAAGGTCGTGCCAGGCAGAGGGAAGGGAAATGTGAAGCGGTTGTGTGGGGGGCAGGGCATACAGGAAGGTGAACCCTAAGCAGATTTGTGTAAATGAGCTAAGTTTAAGGTACCCAAGAAGACAGATTCCAGGCTCATGGAGGCCCAAGGCACCATGACGTGATGGAAAATCGATAGGCCCCAGACAGACCTGGGTTTGCATCCTGATACCGTGGAGGGGCAGTGCTGTCCAGTGGTTACCGCCGTGCCCACCGGAGCCGGGTTGCCTGGGTTTGAATCACAGCTCTGCCCCTTGTCAGCAGTGTAAGTCTGGGCCTCAGTGTCCACATCTGTACAGTGCAGGTAATAACAGCACACCTACCTCATAAGGCTGGAGGAAGGACGGCATGAGTTAATAGGGTCAAGTGCTTAGAACAGTACCTGACAGAACTGTAATGATTACTTACAGGTTGAGTAAAGTACTTATCATCTCTGGACCTCAGTTTCTTTTTCTGTAAAACGGGGTGATTGCACTTCCTGGGCGGGGTTGTTGTGAGGCTTGGGGACCACTTGCAGGCCATCCGTGTGCAGTCCCTGGCTCCCCACAGAGGCTCAGTAAATGGTAGCCACCACCAGCACCACCAGCACTACCATTATCATGGTTGTTATTATACTTCCATGTTGGCTGGTCTGGCACCGAGTCCCTGCTCACTGACTCCCTCCCTCTGCCCAGCAAGCATCATGGATCACCCAGCCTAGAGACTGGAAATTAAGTGCTGTAAATCTAGGCCACAGTTGCCCTGGAAAACTATCTGCCTTTTGCTGGGCAGCAGTGATTCAGATGCTGTTCCGGCCATGCTAGCAGCTGTGTTGTCAGCTTTCCCCCAGGTCACGCAGAAGGCCGGCAGCAGGTCTCTCCCCGGAGCTTGTGCAACTAAGCATTGCACACGTGACCTCTGGGCCCAGTGCTGACAAGAATGGAGCTATGATCAGCACAAGGAAATCCCGAGGCCATTCCACTCTCTGTTCCCTCCGCTCACGTGGAATTTGGTTTCCACCCACAGTCCCTATTAATGATGAAACTGGAGGGGACAGGACAGGCTCCTGGGTGTCACGGTTGGGTTCCCTCTGTGCTCTGTCCCTGTCTGTTTCTTATCCAGTCTTCATCGTAGGAAGGCAGCATAGGGTAGCTAAAACTGGACCCCGGGAGACCCAGACTGCCTAGGTTTGAATCCCAGCTCCACCATTTAACCAGACATAAGGTCTTGGGCAAGTCAGTTCATCTCCCTGTGCCTCAGTTTCCACATCTTTAAAACAGAGATGATGTTAATACTGGTTTATATCTCATAAAGTTGTTATGACTAAATGAATCAGAGTTAAATGAAACTCACTTCTCTTTGCTAGGCTCTTATCTCTTTATTCATAAAATAAGGTAGTTGCACTAGATCCTCTTAAGATTCCACTTTAGAATTTCAGGCACTGCAGTATGTGGAAATGAATTCTGCTTCTGCTACTCACCTGCTGTTTGGTCTTGGAAAAGTAACTTAACCCCCTGAGGTTTTCATTTTGTTTTTTTAAAGGAAATAAAAATACCTCCATGATGGATTTTGATTAGTATCTGAATTAGAATATAGGTAAAGATATTATATATCTCTCTCTATAGATATAGATATAGAGGAGATATCTGTATCTCCTAGCAGAGTGTTTGGCACCTCATAGGTGTTCAATGAATGATAGCAATTAATTTCACATTGGAAACACTATAGAAGTATTGAATAAGAAAGAGTATTAACTCCCAACTCTTTTTCAAATTCCGAAGTAGTTCCTGAAAAAGTGGAGGGATGGAAGATAAAGAATCAGGAAGGAGGAAAAGAAGGAAGGGAAGGAAGAAGTGAGGGAGGGAAGAGGGAAGAAAAGAAAGCACAGAAGAAAATAGGATGGAGTTGATGATGCCCCACTTGCATTTTGATGATGGAGTTGATGCTGCCCCACTTGCATTTTCTGAACAGCCCCACATGCAGGATGAGGCATGAGAAGCTCTGCTGGGGGAAGGTTCCAGATCCTAGTTGCCCACCATCAGGGGACCTCCACTGCATTCCCCTACTCCCAGCCACACTCTGCATCCTAGTGGCATACCCAAACCTCAAAATTTCCTGACTTCATTTAGAGAGAATCCAAATGTTCTGTTTTCTGGTCTGTTGCTACAGAATGAAATGTGGGCAAGAGGACCTTTGGGCAGATCCCTCTCTAGGGACTTGGGCATTGGGGAAGTTGGTGGAAATTAGCATTTTACAGCTGACTTCTAGGCCTTGGCACTGATAAGGAAGGAGCTGTGATCGGCACAAGGAAATCTGTAAGCCGTTCCGCAGTCAGGCTCGCACTGATGTGTACAGAGACTCAGATGTTTCCTTGGATACTAATTATTCTCGGTGTATACAGTAGTCGTGTTTTCTCAATAAAATCAGGGCACAGAGATTTTCTGGGTTTTCTTTGGCAGGGGTGGAGGGAGCAGAGCATTCTCAGCCCTGATTCTGGAAGTGGCTAGGGCTTAGGTTTCCAAACAAGGAGAAGGGCCTGGCAGTCTCAGATGCTGTCCCAGGAGTTGGGAAGTTGATCCTCCCACAGGCAACAGGCAGTCATGAATTTAAAGCAGAGATTAGATACTAGGGTCTTGTTGGATTAGTGGGGGCTGGTGAAATGAAGAGCCCAACTGGTCAAAGAAAAGAACAGAACCAGGCCAAGGTCAGCCCTTGAACCACTCAGAGGTTTAATTTTATGGTTAATAGGGTCAGTATTTTGATCTCATGATTATACAAGAGCCTGGAGTACCCTTGGACACCAAGCTCTGAGTCTGACTGGCAGAAAAGGTGCCCTGGGGAGCCCTAAGAGCCCCAGCCTTTGTAGTTGGTTTTGGAAAAGTGAGTTCATCATAAATCTTTTCAAACAGGGCCACAGAGAGTATTGATGAGGATGTTCTCGGGAAATAGAGATTCTATCCATTCATTCATTCATTCATTCTTGTTATTTACTGACTGCCTACAAGTTGCAGTGGATGCAGAGCTGAAATACAGACCCTGTCCTCAGTGAGCCTAAAATCTAAACCAATCATTGCTGTATCAGGAGCTACTACTATAACAAACAACCACAGCCTCCAGATGGCATAGATGATAAACCCTGTCTTGCTCACGTGTCTTCAGGTCGACTGGGAGTTGATTAACGTAGGCCAGGCTCGTCTGGGTGGCTCTGGGATGCAGCTTGAGTCCAGGTCTTCTCCACGTGTCTCTCCTCCTTAGATCCGTGGGCCAGCCCACAGAACATGCCCACGGAACATTTTCTCATGGCAATGTCAGAGATGCAAGAGGGCAAGTAGAAACACATCATGATACCTACTAGGTCAGGCTCCGAACTGCTGCACTGTCAGGTCTGCCCTCATTCCGTCAGGCAAAACTAGTCTGACAGCTGGGCCCAAGGTCAGGGGGCAGGGGAATCAGCTACTAGTAGAACTGCTGAGTCACTTGGCAACCTGTGTAGATCCTGGGAGGGATGAAGAATTGTGGCTGATTATTGAAACTACAAAATTGCACACCCCAACATAGGCATATTTATTTATAAATCATGACTACTTTGCTAATAATTGTGTTCATAAAGAGTACACACACACAAAAAATTTAGGGATGAGGTTGAAAATTCTGAAAGAAAATTTCAAACAATTTTCTTTCCCTGCACTCCAATGTATCATCTTGGAAATCCCCAGGGGATGCACTTTTCATCTTTAGAGATTCTGGTCTGGAGAAGGGTTTCCCACAATGTGGTAGACCAACTGCAGCAAATCATTTGGGTCATTTGGAGAGCTTATTCAACGCAGATTCTGGGCCACTTTTCCAGAGCTGTTGAGGGCAAAGCCTGGGAATTTCTATAGTTAGAAAGCGTCCCAGGAGATATGGGTACATAATTAGAGTTTGAGACTTTAAATTGACAGAGCCATCAGCTTGTGAGGGGAAGAAACCCAAGAGTGGTTTCTCAGAACAGCCCGTTACCCGGCCTGCAGCATGCTGGGATGGTCAGGAAGGTTAGCCTGAGTGAGTGATGTAGGTGATGAGTTCTGAAGGAGGGGGCCACTTAAATTAACCATGCAGTGAAGGAGAACAAGGCTGAGCCAATCAGGTTGCTGCATGTGTGAGAGCTGCCCTTGAGAGTGGGCCCACAGGTTCAGGGAACCCCATGTTCGGCATAAGTAGAGCGGAAGCTCAGGGAAGACTGAGTCAACGGATAAGTGAGATTTAGCCAAAGAAGGGAGATGAGGCCGGAGTGGGGCAAGAGTGGTCTGTTCCGAGCTGGAGGTGAGAGGACTTGTGAAGGACCTTATGTTGTAGGCCATGGGCAAGTGCGGGAAAGTTTGCTGCAGGAAGTGACGTGATCATGTCCAGTTGAAGTGCTCGAGAGGTCAGTCGGCTGCAGTGTGGGGAAGGGGCTGGAGGGGGAAGCAGGCCTGCAGGGTATATAGCACTTGACCTGGGAGAGCTGAGGGTGGCCCGGCAGTGAGGGGAAGAGAGAGGTGGGTTCCAGAGGGACTGGAT
This sequence comes from Stenella coeruleoalba, assembly GCF_951394435.1. Taxonomy (NCBI): domain Eukaryota; kingdom Metazoa; phylum Chordata; class Mammalia; order Artiodactyla; family Delphinidae; genus Stenella; species Stenella coeruleoalba. The sequence continues at coordinate 14,285,689 of NC_137157.1, forward strand.
TCCAGAGGCAGTTAAAGAGGCAGAATCCATGGAGCAGTGGAGAAGTAGCAGAAGAGGAAGAAGACCAGGGAGGCCTGTGAGTGAAATGGTGTCTTCGGGCTTGAGCGTGAGAGGCGGGAATACAAAGGGGGGAGGGGGGCAGAGCAGTTCACCCTCAGGACAGGATCTTGCCCAGAGGGGCCAGCGTTCCCGATCATCACCAAGGTGGGCACCTCTCCAGCTCCAGCTTAGGATGAAAAGGCCTAGAAGTAATATTGTGAAATATATCCCCCAAACCACATGTGGTTTTTATGTTATTTTATTTTACAGTAAGTTAATGTCACCAGAAATCACCTTAATTTATTTTGAAGGGCACATCATGGGCAGCAATGAGAGGGACCCAAGATGGCTATTTAGCTCCAGACTACAGGTTATCAAGGGCCTTGGGTTAGATGTTTGACAATGACCTTCAGAGGAAGGTCTTGATAAATCAGAGACAAGCCGGTGTGATTGTCAGATAATGCCAAGCTTCTGTCCCAGTCCCACCTGGGGCTGCTTGGAGACTTCTATAAATTCTGTTTGTAAATAAATATCCTGTGATTGTTTTGTGGATAACACAGTTATAGTTGCTTTATAATTTTAGGTTAAAAGCTTTAATTTGCTAAATGTAAATATTCACGTGCATGAATATTTTTTGTGACCGTCTTTTGGCATTTCTCTATTTGGGTATATTTCAGGTTGGGGAGGGTAGTTTCTAATACATGGAAAAAAATCTCACCTCTCTTGACCTCGAGGAAACCCTCTCCCATGAAATTTCCTGACACGCTGGCATTCTCCAACAAGGGGAGGGAGTTGCTGGTGCAAAAGCTCACTCACCTACAAATCCTACCTCCGAAGCCCAAATTCTTGGCTGGGGACCTACAGTGTCCCACCTGTGGGAACCAGAGTGTTGCCACTCACAGGAGATCAAGGCCTGTGTGAGTGGATTTGAACTCATCAAAGACGGCACACACTTTCATGTAGCTGTGGCTGGAACAGAGCTCGGGGGATGAAAGGCCCGGCAGATCTGTTAATGTGGAAATGGAGCTGCTCCCTCAGCAGATGCGTGTTTGACCTTTTTCCAGGAAGTTAAGCATCTCTTAGCTCTGCAACTTGAGTGGCACACTCTCTGGGTTCTAAGGCTTACCCACACTGCCTGTGCTCATCAATATATGGATGAAACTCAGCCCATGTCGTCTCCATGAATTTTTAAACTTTTTGCTCAGGCAGAAAGGGTTTTAGCAGTTGTTAATTGCCCAAACGCTGGTTCCTAGTAGGCGAGGAAAAAGAAAATCTTTCATCACTCATTGAGCCAAAGATGGAGAGAGAAAATTTATGAGTCTTGGTGTTTTTTCATGGGGAAGGAATTCACTAAAACATGAAATCAGATATGCCCTCCCATTATTCCAACTGTGGTCCAGCTTAGGCTTATATACATCCACTGGGATGGATGCTTTCTCTTATACAATTACACATTTAGTCTTCGCAAACAAAAGGTAAGGATAGTTTAATTTTATTCCTGTTGTCTTAAGCAGGTTCACTCAACAAATATGTATTGAGCCCCTGTTATGTCCTAGGCTCTTTTCTAAGTGCTAGGGATACATTAGTGAACAAACCAGACAAAGATCTCTATTCAAGGGGGGCTTGCATTCTATCAGAGGGAGCAGAGAGCCAACAATAAGAAAAACAAGTCAGTCAATTGTATAGTTTATAGAAGGTGATGCATGCTGGGGAAAAAAGAATAAATGGAGCAGAGTAAGAGAGATCCAAAGTGACGGATGGTTTAACATTAGGGGGTCATGGGAGGCCTCACTGAGAAGGTGACATTTGACCAAAGATCTGAAGGAGATGAGGGGTGAGTCATGCAGATATCTGTAGAAAGAATGTTGCAGGTGAAGGAACAGCCAGTGCAAAGGCAGCTGATGATCAGGAAGTTCAGACATTGGAATTTGTCTTTTCCTTTAATGTTCTAAGAAATGTGCCAGGCCTTGAATATTCCTTATCTGGTGTCCCACTGTAGGAGAGCCAGGTGTTAGCCCGTGAAACACCGTACTATCAACATTTGCGGAGCACTTTAAAGATTAAGAAGTTATTGCCCGTGGAGTGAAGGAACTGTTCTCTACCCTGGTTGTGGTTCTATGTGTACACCAGAAAAGTCAATTTTACCCTACGTTAACTTAAAAAAATAAGCATTTTGAAAAAAGCAGTTTAGTGCATTTTATTTTGTTCTGCTCAAAGACCTGTGGATTAGGGAGGGCAGAGATTAGCATCCCCGCTTTGCAGATCAGGAGCCTGTGGCCAAGATGTTACTCAGCCGTCGTAAGAGGCAGACTGGGTTTCAAAGTCACATCCATCCAAAGCCTGTTCTCATATGAATACTGAAGTCCCTGCCACACTGCCTCGCAAACTAAAGCTGACCACACTGCCAGACCTTCTGACAATAGGAAGCACACTGTCTAAAAAGCAGTCAGTGTGATCACAACAGCTAATGCATACTGCTCATCGTGTGCTGGAGCTGTTCTAGATACTTTATATATATTAAGTCACTTAATTCTCACAAGAACCCTACGACATAGGTACTATCTCCATATTACAGATGAGCAAACCGAGGCCCAGGGAAGTTAGGAAACTTACCACAGGCTGTGTAGGTAGTACCGTCGCAGAGCTGGGATTAGACACAGGCAGTCGGGTTCCAGAGTCCGTGAGCTTAAGCTTCAGGCTTACTGGCTCTGTCCAGCCGTGTCCAGCACCAGAGTGCTAAAGCTGTGGTCATCCTTAGCCTGGGTTTGGTAGGGGTCTTGCACTTAAAGAATCCGTTTTTTCTTTCCAATAAGGCATTGTGTTTTGAGTGTAAGGTTCACAACAACTTGAGGTGCAGAGAAAACCCATAAACACATGCACAGGCTCCCCCATTATCAACATCCCCACCAAAGTGGTACATTTGTTATAACTGATTAATCTAACTTGACACGTTGTAATTGCCCAAGGTCCATACTTCACATGAGTTCACTCTTGTGTTGTACCGTTCTCTGGACTTGGACAAATGTATTAAGGACATGTATCCATCATGATGGTATCATACAGAGTAATTTCACTGCTCTAAAGATCCTCTGTGCTCTGCCTCTCCATCCTCCCCATCACTGCAAACACCCCCGCCCCACTACAGTTCCCAGCAACCACTGACCATTTTGCCGTCTCCATCATTTTGCCTTTTCTAGAGCAGTTGGAATCACATACACACATAGTACCACAGCCTTTGCAGACTGGCTCCTTTCACTTAGTCACATGCATTTAAGGTTCCTCCATGACTTTTCATGGCTTTGACAGCTCGTTTTGTTACCGACTCTCCCGAGTTGGTTCTGTTTGCTCAGTGCTGTTCGAGCAAACAGCGGGACCAAGTTTGGTTTAGAAGCAAAGGAAAGCTTTATCCTTTGATCGAAGGATGGAAAGGTGCAAGCTCACTCTCTGGAATCCACGCCTCCCAGGGTACTCCCTGGCGGCCCAGGGGTTAGGACTCTGCTTCCACTGCGGAGGGCCCGGGTTCAGTCCCTTGTGGGGAACTAAGATTCCGCAAACCTTGCGGAGTGGCCAACAGAACAAAACAACTGCCCCCCCCCCCCCCAGCTTTATAAGGTTCTTCTCAGCAGGGAGGGTGCACAGTTCTTCCTGGTCAGGTGCAGCTATGCTGCTCCCTGTGCTGCCGACAGTGTGGAGCGCAGCGCTCCTGGGCACAGCCCGCCGCCGCCATCTAGAAGTGAGGCGCCGTGCACAACACTCCTGCGCACGGCCCGCCGCCGCCATCTTGAAGTGAGGCGCCGTGCACAACGCTCCTGCGCACGGCCCGCCGCCGCCATCTTGAAGTGAGGCGCCGTGCACAGCGCTCCTGCGCACGGCCCGCCGCCGCCATCTTGAAGTGAGGCGCCCTGCACAACGCTCCTGCGCACGGCCCGCCGCCGCCATCTTGAAGTGAGGCGCCCTGCACAATGCTCCTGCGCACGGCCCGCCGCCGCCATCTTGAAGTGAGGCGCCGTGCACAACGCTCCTGCGCACGGCCCGCCGCCGCCATCTTGAAGTGAGGCGCCGTGCACAACGCTCCTGCGCACGGCCCGCCGCCGCCATGTTGAAGTGAGGCGCCGTGCACAGCGCTCCTGCGCACGGCCCGCCGCCGCCATCTTGAAGTGAGGCGCCGTGTACAGCGCTTCTGCACACGGCCCACCAAGCTGAAGTGTCGGCGCAGCCATTTTGCACTGGGAACTCTGGTCTGAAGTGCCGAATATCAGGCTTCTGCAGGCGGTTTCCTGTCAGCAAGTGAAACTAGACTAAACACAAAGGAGAGAAAAAGGTTCGATTTTATTTTATTACCCAGATTCTATTTTTACTTCCCTGGAATTGTTAACGGGTTTTGCCAGTGACACAGTTTCTTTTTAGTACTAAATAATATTCAGTTTCGTGGATGTACCACAGTTTATCCCTTTACTTCTTTTTTTTTTTAACATCTTTATTGGGGTATAACTGCTTTACAATGGTGTGTTAGTTACTGCTTTATAACAAAGTAAACAGTTATACATATGTTCCCATATCTCTTCCCTCTTGCGTCTCCCTCCCTCCCACCCTCCCTATCCCACCCCTCCAGGTGCTCACAAAGCACCGAGCTGATCTCCCTGTGCTATGCGGCTGCTTCCCATTAGCTATATTACGTTTGGTAGTGTATATATGTCTATGCCTCTCTCTCGCTTTGTCACAGCTTACCCTTCCCCCTCCCCATATTCTCAAGTCCGTTCTCCAGTAGGTCTGTGTCTTTGTTCCTGTCTTACCCCTAGGTTCTTAATGACATTTTTTTCCCCTTAAATTCCATATATAAGTGTTAGCATACGGTATTTGTCTTTATCTTTCTGACTGACTTCACTCTGTATGACAGTCTCTAGGTCCATCCACCTCATTGCAAATAGCTCAATTTCGTTTCTTTTTATGGCTGAGTAATATTCCATTGTATATATGTGCCACATCTTCTTTATCCATTCAGCCGATGATGGACATTTAGGTTGTTTCCATCTCCTGGCTATTGTAAATAGAGCTGCAATGAACATTTGGGTACATGACTCTTTGAATTATGGTTTTCTCAGGGTATATGCCCAGTAGTGGGATTGCTGGGTCATATGGTAGTTCTATTTGTAGTTTTTTAAGGAACCTCCATACTGTTCTCCATAGTGGCTGTACCAATTCACATTCCCACCAGCAGTGCAGGAGTGTTCCCTTTTCTCCACACGCTCTCCAGCATGTATTGTTTCTAGACTTTTTGATGATGGCCATTCTGACTGGTGTGAGATGATATCTCATTGTAGTTTTGATTTGCATTTCTCTAATGATTAATGATGTTGAGCATTCTTTCATGTGTTTGTTGGCAGTCTGTATATCTTCTTTAGAGAAATGTCTATTTAGGTCTTCTGCCCATTTTTGGATTGGGTTGTTTGTTTTTTTGTTATTGAGCTGCATGAGCTGCTTGTAAATTTTGGAGATTAATCCTTTGTCAGTTGCTTCATTTGCAAATATTTTCTCCCATTCTGAGGCTTGTCTTTTGGTCTTGTTTATGGTTTCCTTTGCTGTGCAAAAGCTTTGAAGTTTCATTAGGTCCCATTTGTTTATTTTTGTTTTTATTTCCATTTCTCTAGGAGGTGGGTCAAAAAGGATCTTGCTGTGATTCATGTCATAGAGTGTTCTGCCTATGTTTTCCTCTAAGAGTTTGATAGTTTCTGGCCTTACATTTAGGTCTTTAATCCATTTTGAGTTTATTTTTGTGTATGGTGTTAGGGAGTGATCTAATGTCATACTTTTACATGTACCTGTCTAGTTTTCCCAGCACCACTTATTGAAGAGGCTGTCCTTTCTCCACTGTACATTACTGCCTCCTTTTATCAAAGATAAGGTGACCATATGTGTGTGGGTTTATCTCTGGGCTTTCTATCCTGTTCCATTGATCTATCTTTCTGTTTTTGTGCCAGTACCATACTGTCTTGATTACTGTAGCTTTGTAGTATAGTCTGAAGTCAGGGAGCCTGATTCCTCCAGCTCTGTTTTTCGTTCTCAAGATTGCTTTGGCTATTTGGGGTCTTCTGTGTTTCCATACGAATTGTGAAATTTTTTGTTCTACTTCTGTGAAAAATTCCAGTGGTAGTTCATAAGGGATTGCATTGAATCTGTAGATTGCTTTGGGTAGTAGAGTCATTTTCACAATGTTGATTCTTCCAATCCAAGAACATGGTATATCTCTCCATCTATTTGTATCATCTTTAATTTCTTTCATCAGTGTCTTATAATTTTCTGCATACAGGTCTTTTGTCTCCTTAGGTAGGTTTATTCCTAGATATTTTATTCTTTTTGTTTCAATGGTAAATGGGAGTGTTTTCTTGATTTTACTTTCAGATTTTTCATCATTAGTGTATAGGAATGCCAGAGATTTCTTGCATTAATTTTGTATCCTGCAACTTTACCAAATTCATTAATTAGCTCTAGTAGTTTTCTGGTAGCATCTTTAGGATTCTCTATGTATAGTATCATGTCATCTGCAAACAGTGACAGCTTTACTTCTTCTTTTCCGATTTGGATTCCTTTTATTTCCTTTCCTTCTCGGATTGCTGTGGCTAAAACTTCCAAAACTATATTGAATAAGAGTGGTGAGAGTGGGCAACCTTGTCTTGTTCCTGATCTTAGTGGAAATGCTTTCAGTTTTTCACCATTGAGGATGATGTTGGCTGTGGGTTTGTCATATATGGCCTTTATTATGTTGAGGAAAGTTCCCTCTATGCCTCCTTTCTGCAGGGTTTTTATCATAAATGGGTGTTGAATTTTGTCGAAAGCTTTCTCTGCATCTATTGAGATGATCATATGGTTTTTCTCCTTCAATTTGTTAATATGGTTTATCACATTGATTGATTTGCGTATATTGAAGAATCCTTGCATTCCTGGAATAAACCCTACTTGATCATGGTGTATGATCCTTTTAATGTGCTGTTGGATTCTGTTTGCTAGTATTTTGTTGAGAACTTTTGCACCTATGTTCATCAGTGATATTGGCCTATAGTTTTCTTTCTTTGTGACATCCTTGTCCGGTTTTGGTATCAAGGTGATAGTGGCCTCGTAGAATGAATTCGGGAGTGTTCCTCCCTCTGCTATATTTTGGAAGAGTTTGAGAAGGATAGGTGTTAGTTCTTCTCTAAATGTTTGATAGAATTCGCCTGTGAAGCCATCTGATCCTGGGCTTTTGTTTGTTGGAAGATTTTTAATCACAGTTTCAATTTCAGTGCTTGTGATTGGTCTGTTCATCTTTTCTATTTCTTCCTGATTCAGTCTTGGCAGGTTGTGCCTTTCTAAGAATTTGTTCTCTAAGAATTTGTCCATTTCTTCCAGGTTGTCCATTTTATTGGCATAGAGTTGCTTGTAGTGATCTCTCATGATTTTTTGTATTTGTGCAGTGTCAGTTGTTACTTCTCCTTTTTCATTTCTAATTCTATTGACTTGAGTCTTCTCCCTTTTTTTCTTAATGAGTCTGGCTAATGGTTTATCTATTTTGTTTATCTTCTCAAAGAACCAGCTTTTAGTTTTATTGATCTTTGCTATTGTTTGCTTCATTTCTTTTTCATTTATTTCTGATGTGATTTTTATGATTTCTTTCCTTCTGCTAACTTTGGGGTGTTTTTGTTCTTCTTTCTCTAATTGCTTTAGGTGCAAGGTTAGGTTGTTTATTCGAGATGGTTCCTGTTTCTTAAGGTGGGCTTGTATTGCTATAAACTTCCCTCTTAGAACTGCTTTTGCTGCTTCCCATAGGTTTTGGATCGTCGTGTCTCCATTGTCATTTGTTTTTAGGTGTTTTTTTATTTCCTCTTTGATTTCTTCAGTGATCACTTCGTTATTAAGTAGTGTATTGTTTAGCCTTCACGTGTTTGTATTTTTTACAGATCTTTTCCTGTAATTGATATCTAGTCTCATGGCGTTGTGGTCGGAAAAGATACTTGATACAATTTCAGTTTTCTTAAATTTACCAAGGCTTGATTTGTGACCCAAGATATGATCTATCCTGGAGAATGTTTCATGAGCACTTGAGAAAAATGTGTATTCTGTTGTTTTTGGATGGAATGTCCTATAAATATCAATTAAGTCCATCTTGTTTAATGTATCGTTTAAAGCTTGTGTTTCCTTATTTATTTTCATTTTGGATGATCTGTCCATTGGTGAAAGTGGGGTGTTAAAGTCCCCTACTATGAATGTGTTACTGTCGATATCCCCTTTTATGGCTGTTAGTATTTGCTTTATGTATTGAGGTGCTCCTATGTTGGGTGCATAAATATTTACAATTGTTATATCTTCTTCTTGGATTGATCACTTGATCATTATGTAGTGTCCTTCTTTTTCTCTTCTAATAGTCTTTATTTTAAAGTCTATTTTGTCTGATATGAGAATTGCTACTCCAGCTTTCTTTTGTTTTCCAATTGCATGGAATATCTTTTTCCATCCCCTTACTTTCAGTTTGTATGTGTCTCTAGGTCTGAAGTGGGTCTCTTGTAGAGAGCATATATAAGGGTCTTGTTTCTGTATCCATTCAGCCAATCTGTGTCTTTTGGTGGGAGCATTTAGTCTATTTACATTAAGGTAATTATCGATATGTATGTTCCTATTCCCATTTTCTAAATTGTTTTGGGTTCGTTATTGTAGGTCTTTTCTTTCTCTTGTGTTTCTTGCCTAGAGAAGTTCCTTTAGCATTTGTTGTAAAGCTGGTTTGGTGGTGCTGAACTCTCTCAGCTTTTGCTTGTCTGTAAAGGTTTTAATTTCTCCGTCAAATCTGAATGAGATCCTTGCTGGGTAGAGTAATCTTGGTTGCAGGTTCTTCTCCTTCATCACTTTCAGTATGTCCTGCCATTCCCTTCTGGCTTGCAGAGTTTCTGGTGAAAGATCAGCTGTTAACTTTATGGGGATTCCCTTGTGTGTTATTTGTTGTTTTTCCCTTGCTGCTTTTAATATGCTCTCTTTGTATTTAATTTTTGACAGTTTGATTAATATGTGTCTTGGCGTATTTCTCCTTGGATTTATCCTGTGTGGGACTCTCTGTGCTTCCTGGACTTGATTAACTATTTCCTTTCCCATATTAGGGAAGTTTTCAACTATAATCTCTTTAAATATTTTCTCAATCCCTTTCTTTTTCTCTTCTTCTTCTGGAACCCCTATAATTCGAATGTTGGTGCATTTAATGTTGTCCCAGAGGTCTCTGATACTGTCCTCAGTTCTTTTCATTCTTTTTTCTTTATTCTGCTCTGCAGTAGTTATTTCCACTATTTTATCTTCCAGGTCACTTATCCGTTCTTCTGCCTCAGTTATTCTACTATTGATCCCATCTAGAGTATTTTTCATTTCATTTATTGTGTTGTTTATCATTGTTTGTTTCATCTTTAGTTCTTCTAGGTCCTTGTTAAATGTTTCTTGCATTTTGTCTATTCTATTTCCAAGATTTTGGATCATCTTTACTATCATTATTCTGAATTCTTTTTCAGGTAGACTGTCTATTTGCTCTTCATTTTTTAGGTCTGGTGGGTTTTTATCTTGCTCCTTCATCTGCTGTGTGTTTTTCTGTCTTCTCATTTTGCTTATCTTACTGTGTTTGGGGTCTCCTTTTTGCAGGCTGCAGGTTCGTAGTTCCCGTTGTTTTTGATGTCTCTCCCCAGTGGCTAAGGTTGGTTCAGTGGGTTGTGTAGGCTTCCTGGTGGAGGGGACTAGTGCCTGTGTTCTGGTGGATGAGGCTGGATCTTGTCTCTCTGGTGGGCAGGTCCACGTCTGGTGGTGTGTTTTGGGGTGTCTGTGGACTTATTATGATTTTAGGCAGCCTCTCTGCTAATGGGTGGGGTTGTGTTCCTGTCTTGCTAGTTGTTTGGCATAGGGTGTCCAGCACTGTAGCTTGCTGGTCGTTGAGTGAATCTGGGTGCTGGCGTTGAGATGGAGATCTCTGGGAGATTTTCGCCGTTTGATATTATGTGGAGCTGGGAGGTCTCTTGTTGACCAGTGTCCTGAAGTTGGCTCTCCCACCTCAGAGGCACAGCACTGACTCCTGGCTGCAGCACCAAGAGCCTTTCATCCACATGGCTCAGAATAAAAGGGAGAAAAAGTAGAAAGAATGAATTAGTAGAAGTAGGAAGAAAGAAAGAAAGAAAAAAGAAGGAAAGAAGGAAAGAAAGAAGGGAGGGAGGGAGGGACGGTGGGAGGAAGGAAGGAGGGAAGGAAGGAAAAAAGAAAGAAAGAAAGAAGATAAAGTAAAATAAAATAAAGTAAAATATAATAAAGTTATTAAATTAAAAAATAATTTTTAAGAAAAAAAAACGGACGGATAGAAACTTAGGACAAATGGTGGAAGCAAAGCTATACAGACAAAATCTCACACAGAAGTATACACATACACACTCACAAAAAGAGGAAAAGGGGAAAAAATCATAAATATTGCTCTCAAAGTCCACCTCCTCAATTTGCGATGATTCGTTATCTAAAGGAGGGAAGGAAGGAAGGAAGGAAGAAAAGAAGGAAGGAGAGAAGATAAAGTAAAATAAAATAATTAAAATTAATTATTAAGAAAATAAATTTAAAAAATAAAACAAAAACGGATGGATAGAACCCTAGGACAAATGGTGGAAGCAAAGCTATACAGACAAAATCTCACACAGAAGCATACATATACACACTCACAAAAAGAGGAAAAGGGGAAAAAAATCGTAAATCTTGCTCTCAAAGTCCGCCTCCTCAATTTGGGATGACTCGTTGTCTATTCAGGTATTCCACAGATGCAGGTACATCAAGTTGATTGTGGAGCTTTAATCTGCTGTTCCTGAGGCTGCTGGGAGAGATTTCCCTTTCTCTTCTTTGTTCTCACAGCTCCTAGGGGCTCAGCTTTGGATTTGGCCCCGCCTCTGCGTGTAGGTCGCTGGAGGGCGTCTGTTTCTTGCTCAGACAGGACGGGGTTAAAGGAGCCGCTGATTCGGGGGCTCTGGCTCACTCAGGCCGGGGGGGAGGGAGGGGCATGGAGTGCGGGGCGGGCCTGTGGCGGCAGAGGCCGGCGTGACGTTGCACCAGCCTGAGGCCCACCGTGCGTGCGTTCTCCCGGGGAAGTTTCCCAGGATCCCGGGACCCTGGCAGTGGCGGGCTGCACAGGCTCCCCGGAAGAGGGGTGTGGATAGTGACCTGTGCTCGCACACAGGCCCCTTGGTGGCAGCAGCAGCCTTAGCGTCTCCCGCCCGTTTCTGGGGTCCGCGCTTTTAGCCGCGGCTCGCACCCGTCTCTGGGGTCCGTGCTTTTAGCTGCGGCTCGCGCCCGTCTCTGGAGCTCCTTTAAGCAGCGCTCTTAATCCCCTCTCTTCGCGCACCAGGAAATAAAGAGGTAAGAAAAAGTCACTTGCCTCTTTGGCAGGTCCAGACTTTTCCCCGGACTCCCTACTGGCTAGCCGTGGTGCACTAACCCCCTGCAGGCTGTGTTCACGCCGCCAACCCCAGTCCTCTCTCTGCGCTCCGACCAAAGCCCGAGCCTCAGCTCGCAGCCCCGCCCGCCCCGGTGGATGAGCAGACAAGCCTCTCGGGCTGGTGAGTGCCGGTCGGCACCGATCCTCCGTGCGGGAATCTCTCTGCTTTGCCCTCCGCACCCCTGTTGCTGTGCTCTCCTCCGCGGCACCGAAGCTCCCCACTGCGCCACCCGCAGTCTTCGCCCGCGAAGGGGCTTCCTAGTGTGTGGAGACCTTTCCTCCTTCACCCCCCTCCCACTGGTGCAGGTCCCGTCCCTATTCTTTTGTCTCTGTTTTTTCTTTTGCCCTACCCAGGTATGTGGGGAGTTTCTTGCCTTTTGGGAGGTGTGAGGTCTTCTGCCAGCATTCAGTAGGTGTTCTGTAGGAGTTGCTCCACGTTTAGATGTATTTCTGGTGTATCTGTGGGGAGGAAGGTGATCTCCGCGTCTTAATCTTCCGCCATCTTCTCCTCCAGCCTCTATCCCTTCACTTCTGAAGGACATCTTGATTTCTTCTAAGTCTTGGCAGTTCTGAATAAACATCCTACTGTAAACATTCTGGTGCAGGTTTTTTTGTGTGGATGTAAGTTTTCAGCTTCTTCGGGTAAATACCAAGGAACATGATTGATGGGTAGTATGGAAAGAGTATGTTAAGTTGTATAAGAAGTAACCAGGATTTCTTCCAAAGTGGAAGAAGTGCATTCTCACTGGCAATGAATGAGCGTTCCCGTTGCTCCACATCTTCGCCAGACTTTGGTGTTGCCAGGGTTACAGATTTGGGCCATTCTGCTAAGTGTGTGATGGTGTCTCCTTGTTTTTTTTTTTTTTTTGCGGTACGCGGGCCTCTCACTGTTGTGGCCTCGCCCATTGCGGAGCACAGGCTCCGGACGCGCAGGCTCAGCGGCCATGGCTCACGGGCCCAGCCGCTCTGCGGCATGTGGGATCCTCCGGACCGGGGCACGAACCCGTGTCCCCTGCATCGGCAGGCGGACTCTCAACCACTGCGCCACCAGGGAAGCCCTCTCCTTGTTGTTTTAACTTGCATTTCCCCACTGACAGATGACATGGAGCATCTTTTTGTGTGCTTACTTGCCATCTGTATATCTTTGGTGAGGTCTCTGTTAAGGTCTTTGGTCCATTTTTAAATTTAGCAACCTGAGAACCAAGACTATGATAGGAGTGAGGGAGGGGTGAGGATGATATTAAGGATGTTTCGGGAGACAAAGTTGACAGGGCCCGGTGCCTGAGTGGCTGAAACCGCTGAGGGCTAAGAAGGAGTGAAGTATGAGACTCGAGTCTCTGGCCACAGTGAATGGATGGATAGTGGCACTTCCGGGAGGAAGAGGGGGGCACAGGTACAAAATTCATCAGATGATGAGGAAGAAAGTGAGTCTGGGTGTCTATGAGACACCTGAGCAGAGATGTCCCCTCTCCTGTCCAGTTCACATTCAGTTGCGCATCTTCTCCCAAAGTAGCTGGTGCCACTGTGGGGCGGCTCTCACTCTATGGAGTTGTTTATGCTTTGATGCAAAACCTGCATCCCTATGATTCACACCTTACTTCTGTTGTGTGGCTCCATTAATCAGTGAGAAGTCTCCAACCTTTATTTAATTCTTCACAGTAAAGTCTTCCTTCCTGCCGCAGCCTCCAAAAAGTAAGCCTGCAAAGTTAAAGTTGCTTTATGAAATGTTTGTTTGTTCTGTCTGGTGTGGTCACTCCTGCCCTCTAGCGGCTGTTGGTGGGGCAGCATGGGGCTGAGCGCTCGACTGGCCTGCTGGATTCTCTCCCAGAAGGATTCTATCCCAGGGTCTTCCTGACTTTCTGTTCCCACTGCCTTCCTTCCAGAATCCTCCTTATCCTCTCCTTGTCCCACCATCAAATCAAGTTTTTCATTGAAGAGATATCCAATGTCTAGTGGCACAGGAAGTCAGTGGCTCACAGGACAGGAAGACACCCTAGAAATCACATAATCCAACTCCCTTCTTTTATATGTAAGGACCCAAGTGATTGTAACAGCCTCCTAACTTGTCTGGCTGCTTCCACGCACTTGCTCTACAGTCTGTTTTCCGCACAGTGGCCAGGCAGACCAGATGACGTCTCTCTCTTGCTTATAACCATCCAATGGCTTACTTTTCACACTTGGAATAAAATCAGAATTATTTTCAGGTTGGCCCTTCATGATCTGGCCTCTATCTACTTCGCTAAACATTTCCTTACCAAAAAAAAATCTCTTATTTTCTGATTGAGCTGGCCTTCCTTCTGTTCATCAAATGTGCCTGACTCTTTCCTACCTCAGGGCCTTTGTGTATGTTCTTCCCTTTCTCCTCACCCTTACATCTCAGCTTAAAGGTCACCTCCTCAGAGAGGCCTTCCCTGACCCTCCCCCCATGTTAATCTCTACAACAGCGCTCTGTGTATTGCCACAGTCCATGAGTATTTCTCCATTATCTGCTTCCCTTACCAGACTGTAAGCTCCCCTGGGGCCTGCAGTGGGAGAAATTATAGGAGGAGCCTTTGACGAACATTGGAGTTGGTCAAAAGATAATGAGGTGATTCTTCTAAAGGCGGGGAATTCCCACCAGTGTAAGGTCGACCAGAGTTCCTAAAGAAGAGATTGTTAAATAATCTCTAAGGTCCCTTTAACTCTAATAGTTTGTTAACTTTTTTATCCAGTATTTGAAGATGGAAGAGGTTCAGATCCAATAATAGCTCAGTAACTTGTGTTGGAGTAACCCTCTCATAGATGATAACTATAAACTTTGGGTAAAGTATTTAAATGAATCTATTTGAGGTTCCTGGAGAGAAACAGAAAGTAGGTGGAATCTGGAGTGGATTTAACCCTTGAAAGAAGGGAGCGGCACCCACCAAGTGAGATTCACATTGATGTGGCTCTTCCCTTGAAAGCAAAAAGCAGAAAGCTGCAGTTTTATTGTTTTGACAAGTAGCAGAGTACAGGCTAATAGAGTGGCTGGAAAATGAGGAAATCTAAAGAGATGCCCCAAATCCGTGCTCCCAGTAAGATCAGCTGAGGCCTCTGTGAAAACTGTATTCCAGTTCAACCCCTCCTTCCGCCCATGTGTGCTTTCACGCTTGCACACAGCTGTTAATCATGGAGACACTCTCCAATAAACTTTCTGCTTCCAAATCATCCTGGCAGAGTCAGCGTCCTGGGGAACTTGACTTAACAACGATCTAATTGATGTTACAGAGCATTGTACCCAGCAACTGCAAAATACATGTTCTTTTCAAGTGCAAATGAAACATTCATCAAGATAGACCATGTTGAACCATAAAATTAATCTCAGTAGATGTCAAAGATGTTGAAGGATTAAAACATTATAGACTGTGTTCAATAATCATAACAGAATCATATTAAAAGCAATAACAATAAAATATCTGAAAGAGCACTGGAGTTTGAAAATTAAAAATATGTTTAAATAACACATAGGTCAAAAAGAATTAGAAAGAAATAAGAATAATTTGAGTTGAATGACAGTGTAAATACAACATGTCAGATTTCTGCATTCAGCTAAAGTAGTGCATAGAGGGAAATGCATTGCTTTAAATGCTTATATTAGAAAAGAAGAAAGGTTTAAAATTAATGATCTACATTTCCATCTTAAGAATATAGAAAAAAGCCTTAAACCCAATGTGAGAAGAAGCGAGGAGGTAATAAAAAGCAGATATAGGTGAAATAGAAAACAAATAATAGAGAAAATAGGAAAAGCTGTAAGTTGTTTCTTTAAAAGATTAATATATAAATTCCTAACACAGATTAATCAAAAAGAGAGAAAAAGCAAATTACTAGTATCAGGAATGTCACAGGAAATTACTACAGCCCCTGCAGAAAATGAAAGGTTAGTAAAGAAATATTATGAACAACTTTATGCCATTACATTTCACAACTAAGATGAAATGGACAAATTGCTTGAAATCGCATATTGCCAATATTGAAATAACAAGAAACAGAGAATACGAATACATTTATAAAAGAGGTTGAGATAATTATTAGAAACTTTCCAACAAAGAAAAAAATCAGCCCCAGATGACTTCACTGTTGAATTCTGCCAATAATTTAAGGAAAAAAACCCAATATTACACAAACTCTTTCAGAAAACAGGAAAGGTGGGAACACTTCTCAGTATATTTTGTGAGGTCAATATTATCCTGATACCAAAGCCTGGCAAAGACATTGACAAAAAAGAAAATCAGAGACCGGTATTTCTCATGAACATGGACATAAAAAATCCTCAACAAAATATTCTCAGGTTGAATCCAGCATTATATAAAAAAGGTAATTCACTATGACTAAGTGGGATTTATCCTAGGAATGCAAGTTTGATTTAACATTTGAAAATCAATTAATGTAATTCATCACATTAAGCAAATAAATGATTTTTAAAAACATAACCCTCTCAATTGATTTAGAAAATCACTTGGCAGATTCAACATCCATTCATGATAAAAACTCTCAGCCAACTAAGACTACAAGGGAACTGTCCCAATCTGATAAAATGCATTTATGAAAAAACCCATAGCTAATAACATTGTGTTAACGTGAGATATTGAACATTTTCCCCCTAAAATGGGGAACAAGATAAGTTGTCTACTTTCATTATTTGTATTCAGTAGTGGAGGGACTAGCAACTGTAATAAGAGAAGTAAAAGATTGGAATGGGGGGAGTAAACATGTCTTTATTTGTAGATGGCATGATTGTTTAAATGGAAATCTTAAGAATCTGTAAACAATCATGAAAAACAGTAATTGAATTTATCAGGTCACTATATTGATAATAATTGGCAAATATATGATGTTGGCAGCAAACAAATGGAAAATAAAACTTAGAAAAGAGAGTATTTATAATACCATCCAAAAAAGCCCAAAAGAAATTGTTAGGAATCAGCTTTAAAAAATGGGTGCAATACCTCTATATTGAAAATCACAAGACATTTCTGAGAGAAACTAAAGAAGATTTAATACGTAGAGAGCTGTAACATGTTCATGAGGTGGAAAATTCAATAGTGTTGAGATGTCAGTTCTACCCAAACTGAGCTAGATTCTGCATAATCCCAAACAATATCCCAACAGACGTTTTTGTACAACTTGACTTTAAAATGTACATAAAAGTAGGGCCTAGAATACTCAAAACAATCTTGTGAAAGCAAATATAGGTTGGAGGACTCTACCTGATTTAAAGACTTCCTATAAAGCCACAGTTATCAAGACAGTGTAAGGATAACAGATCAATGGAGCATAATAAAAAGTCCAGAAATAGATAACATGCAGTCAACTGGTGCCAACAAAGCCACCAAAATAATTCATTTGGGAAAAATATTTTCATAAATGGTGCTGGAAAACTGGATAAATGAACCTCTCCTCACACTCAAAAATCAAGTTTTAATGGACTGTGGACCTAAACAGAAAAGCTAAAACTATAAAGCAGAAGAAATTATAAGATGATATCATCGTGATCATGGGGTTGGCAAAGATTTTTAAAAGCAGACACAGAAAGGACTAAATGCAAAAGAAAAACTTGGTAACCTGGACTTCATAAAAATTTTAAATTTCTGTTTATAAAAAGATATTCAGATAGACGTAATAGATGTCATATATGTACATATAAATGTGTATACATATGCACATATATACATAATTTTTGTATGTATAGGTAAAATACTCCTAATAGCAAAAATATGGAAGTGTGGTCTCATCCTGTGGTATAATTTTTTTTTTCCATTGGGATGTTTTTATCTCGAGTAACAATTCACTTTTTTGTAAGAGTTATTTCATTCTGCCAGACTTATACTCATGATGGAAATGAAATGGTAAGCCAAAGACTGAGCGAAAATGTTCACAATATACATATCTGACAAAATACTTATATCCAGAATGTGTAAAGAACTCCTAAAAATAAATTAAAAATGTAAACAACCCATTTTTCCAAATGGGACAGAGACTTGAACAGACACTTCACCAAAGAAGGTATATCGATGGCCAGTAAACCCATGATAGTTGCTTATCCTCATTAGGTGTCAGAGAAAATAAAAACACCATGAGTGGGGCTTCCCTGGTGGCGCAGTGGTTGAGAGTCCGCCTGCCGATGCAGGGGACACGGGTTCGTGCCCCAGTCCGGGAAGATCCCACATGCCGTGGAGCGGCTGGGCCCGTGAGCTGTGGCCACTGAGCCTGCGCGTCCGGAGCCTGTGCTCTGCAATGGGAGAGGCCACAACAGTGAGAGGCCCGCGTACCGCAAAAAACAAGAAAAAAACAAAACACCATGAGATCCTGTTTTACACCCACTAAAACGGCTAAGATTAAAAAGATGGACAACAGCCAAAGGTTGGTAAGGATTTGGAGCAACTAGAACTCAGATAAAAGGTGCAAAATAGCACAACCGCTATGGGAAGCTTTTGGACAGTTTCTTAAAAAATTAAACATGTGCCTACCCTATGACCTAACAAATTAACTTCTAGGTATTTTCCCAAAGAAAAAGTGAATCTCGCAATCAACCTTTCTCTCTGTCTCTCTCTCTCCTTGCCCCTCCCTCTCCCCCTCTCTCTCTCCACAAAATTACTTAAATAAAACATCCTAAGAGCAGTTCTATTCAGAATACCTCCAAAACTGGAAACATTTCAAACATCCTTCAACAAGAGAATGTAGTAACAATTTGTGGTTTATTCATCCAGCAGAACACTACTCAGTGGTAAAAAACAGAATGACTCTTGATACGTACAACATAGCTGAGTCTTGAAACCATTATGTTGAGGGAAAGAAGCTGTTCATAAAAGAAGAATACACAATCACATTTATATAAAGTTCAGGAATAGCTAAAATTAATATATGATGACAGACATCAGCAGAGCATTTGTCTATGAGGACGTGTGGATTGACCAGAAGGGGACACAGGAGAATTTCCTGACGTGAATGGAGTATACTAAATCTTCTGCCAGTGTATACATTTATTAAAACTCCAAGAATTGTACACTTATGGACTATGCATCTCACTCTAAGTAAATTTTACCTCAACAAAAATATAAAATAATCTTAACAAAAAATATAGGTGGGGTTGAATTGCATGATATAAACAATCATTTTTCTCAATGAGCTATTTTGATCTCACATGAACAGTTTGGTTTTTTAAAACTTAACTGTATTCTGTTCAGAAAGGAATGCATTTGTTTATTAATCTGCTGGGGCTGCCACAACAAAACACCACAGACTGGCTTAAACAACAGAAATTTATTTTTTCACAGCTCTAGAGGCTGGAAGTCTGAGATCAGGGTACCAGCATGGTTGGTGTCTGGCGAGAGCTCTTATGCTAGCTTGTAGACTGTTGCGTTCTCCCTGTCTCCTCACATGGTGGGTAGAGACAGAGCAAGCTCTCTGGTGTCTCTTTTTATGAGGACGTTAATGCCATCATGAGAGCACCACCCTCATGGCCTCATCTAACCCTATTACCTACCAAAGGACCCCTCTCCAAATACCAGCACATTGCTGATGAGGGCTTCAACATATGCATTTGAAGGACACAATTCAGTTTGCAGCTGTAAGTATTCTAGAAAATCTGGAAAACATAGGTAAGTGGAAAGAAAAAGAAAAAACAAAAAACCCTGTAGTCGCATTACCCAAATATAGTCACTGTTAACATTTTGATGTCTTCTTCTTTCCAAAGTTTTATTATTTCAACTTTTATGTGGTTGTAGTCATTCTGCACCTATAATCTTGTATCATGATCTTTTAAATTACAACATAAAATTTTTTCTATGTTACTAAAATCCCTTTTTAAATACCTCTTTTTAATAGCCACAAAAGGTTCTGCTGAATGACTGTGCTGCAGTTTACATGTTCATTATCTTGTGGTCAGATGTTGAGATACTTGCCAGTATTTTGCTAGTGTAAATAATGCTGTGATAAATACATTTGTACAAGAGGCTTTTTCTGTAACTCGGATTTCATTCTTGGGGTAGAATTCCAGAAAATGGAAATTGTAGGTTAAAAGGGTATGGTCTAATTAGATGTCGCCAAATGCCTTGCCAGAAAGATGTCCCACTTTGCACTGCCCCCAGCAGCAGGGCAGGAAGGGGCATCATCTGTTTGCTCTTAAGGGGCTGAGGTCATTTCCACTAATGTGTTTGTTGGCCTGTTTCCATAGGTAGAAAAAGCAGCAGCCGACTTGCGTGGGACTCCCCTGGCTCTTGTGCCCGAGACCCTACCACTCCCTCTGCCTGGCAGCCTGTGTTTTGGGCCTCACCGAGACAGTCTGAGTAGGAACAAGCCATCTCATCATTCACAGCCATGAATTTCCTCCGGCGACGCCTCTCTGACAGCAGCTTTGTGGCCAACCTGCCGAACGGCTACATGACAGACCTCCAGCGCCCAGACAGCTCCACCAGCTCCCCTGCATCCCCAGCCATGGAGAGGAGGCACCCCCAGCCCCTGGCAGCCTCCTTCTCCTCTCCAGGATCCAGCCTTTTTAGCTCCTTCTCCAGTGCCATGAAGCAGACCTCACAGGCCCCCTTGGGGCCGATGGAGTCTCCAGGTCCCTCCACGCCTGTTGTTCAAAGGCCCAGGATCCTGCTGGTGATCGATGATGCCCACACAGACTGGTAAGCAGGACTCTGCAGGTGCCCCCTCCCCAGGGGCAGGAGAGGAGATGGGGCTTATCTCCCTCGTGGGGAAGAGAGAGGGGAAGAGCTGTGAGAGGCTCTGTGGTATCAGAGATTGGTAGGAGGGAAGGCCACTAATGCCAAGCACCATGGCAGCTACTTTGTGCCATGCTCTGTCCGAAGGGCTTTGTATTTAAGGTCTGAAATCTCTCACCTGCAAATCCAAAATCCAAAAAGCTCTGAAACCTAGAAAATAGTTTATAACCCATTTGGCAACAAAACCTGATCTGAAGGAAAGTTAGACTGTAATAGTCTTCATTGGGCCACTCACCGTGCTTGTTCATATGATTTGCTGCAGACATCGTAATACATTTGATATGGGGTACTGCCCAGAGCTCACTGGAAGTATTATATAGTATATGGTATATGCACTGTATTACTTTTCTAAAAATGGAAAACTTAAAACCTGCAGTAACTCTGGCAAGTTGCTTGACCTCGTTCGGCTTCAGCCATCCTCTCTCATTGAATGCGGTTGCTGTGAGGGTAAAAGAAACCAACAAAGGCCCACAGTCCTTATCTGAAACACTTGGGAACAGAGTGTCTGAGTTTGCATCCCTACTCTTTCATGTACTGGCAGTTTTGTTCCAGAACCTGTCCTCTTAACAGCAAAGGTAGGCAGAAATGACAACCCTTCCAGTCTCTCCCCAGGTATGCCCCGCCCCGATAGATGGTAAGCATCCTGGGGGGCAGAGACTGGACACATGTGTCAAGGTTATTGCAGCAGTAGTTCCACAGGTAGTTACTGAGCACTGACTGAGTGCAAATAACAGTCTTAGGTACTCAGGTAAGTAATGAACAGGCCCTGCACACATGGAACTGCAGGTAGAAAAGAGGTCTCTACTCCAAATTTTTGGTAGACAGATTTGATAAATATTATCATTCCAGTTGGAGACATAGAATTTGCAGTCCAGGAAGTAAACCCAAATGTGGAGACATAGAAGCACACCATCCAGGGCAATTCTGACAGTGGACCCATGGATGCCATGGGAGCTGGAGGGCAAGGTTTTCTGCGTGCATCTCCAAAAGCTGCCACAAAGTAGGCATCCAGTAAATATGTATTAAATGAATAAATTAATGTATTCAGTTCCCTTAGCATGCCAGGTGCTCTGTTATTCTGTCACGGATGTGTGCACTCACATTCATTCCTTGAGGAGTTAACTCAGGTTGGGAATGGTTGAGCCTATACTTTGGAGTGGGAGATATTTATAGTTTTTAGCGTATTCAATACAGTCAACATTAAAGCATGTCCAGCAGGTTCAGACATTAGCCGTTATTTTCCTGCGAAGAAATCACTTCATCTTAACCAGGGTAGTCATGTGCCTTGCCTCTGTTCTGACCCAGTCTGAATCGTCTTCAATGATGCTGCTTGCTTGAAGGGTCTTATATGAAGCCTTGTTCATCTCTGCTTATGCTCTTACGTAAAGCATCATATTTAGGTTCTGAGCCAAGGGGTTGATTTCTGCAGAGGTGTTGCTTCCATGCACTCTCGCCTGTGCAATCCTGCTGCCTATCTGCCTGGTAATCAAAATGCATACATGGCCTTTGCAGTCCTCTGTTTCTCTTTAACCCAATTTGACCTTGATTTTGAGTGTTCTCTGCCGACTGTGTTATCCCTGGTTCAGTCAGGGATAACATGGTATGGTGATGGCGGGTATTTGTCTAAAAAGTTGCTTCCTGTGTGGAGGCTGACCTAATAAATGGCAGCATGGTGCAGTGGTTAAGAACTCAGACTTCAGAGCTGTCTGGATTCAAATCTCTACCCCATAATAGCTATATGACCTTTGAACGTTAACTGCATCTAAATGGGAATAAAATGGTACCTACCTGTAGAGTTAATATATGTAAGTACGGTTAAAATCTGAGTTACTATAGAAGTGTTTGGGGTGTGTCTAGTAGACAGTAAGTGCTATTTAAGTGTGTATTATTATTGCAGACTATTGTTACCTTCTGTGCAATATTAATCATCTTGACAGCAGCTCCTGTAGGCATGCCTATTTAATTTCTTTATGCCCAATATTAGGCAGAGTGGATTAGGATTTACCCCTGTTGTACTAAGGTTTTCTAATGATCACTCTTCCCTGCTAGCTCTCAGATGATAAAGTTGGGTCTTATTAATTAATCTCTGTCCCCCACAGTGCCCATATGGTGTGTAGTGTAGTGTAGGCGCACAGTGAATGAGATTGAAATGCCATGAATAGCCTCAGCCAAGTAACATTTAAATTTTGACTTTGGTCCTCAATCTCTCTAATCCACAGGCAAGACCAATGTGTGAATGTTAGGCTGTGCACCCTGGTGGGGACACAATTTTTGGCCAGAGGAATTTCTTCCAGTCTGTTTCAGTCACTCTTCATATGCCCACAGGTTAATTAGGTCTTGAGAACAGCAGTCCTTTTCTTGCCTCTCAGTGGTTAAAAAAGTGGAAAGGTGAGAAACTGAGACTCATTATGTCACCTGGAAGTTGGCTCTGCACTCATTGGATGTTTGTGACAGAGACTTCCTACCCGCACGTAACAGCTTCTCCTATAGAACTCCATCCTAGATCCTTTAAGAACTTGCAGACCTTTCCAAATACATTCCCAGCTTCCCATATTGATGCTGGCTGCCTTAAACCCCAATCCTTCACTGCAGAGTTCCCAAAGGATGCCTGTCCCCCTGATACCAGGAGTGGCCAGGCGGTGGCGGGCCAGCCCCACTGTCCCTGGGTGGCTTTGGCAGAGCCTTGCTGCCTGGGGTCAGCCCTCTGCCCAGCCCCTCCTTCATTGTGCAGACTGTTTCCTGAGAGGAAGAGGCTGTTGAAGGGGGAGAAGCCAGCTCACACAGCCCCTTTCTTCCTCCTTTGAGATGGTAATGAGTGGGGAGAAGATCCACCGTCTGGACTGAGAGTGAATCCACCAGGAACAATGTGGCTCCCTTTTCTTCCTTGTCAGCCCCAGTTCCTTCTTTCTGTCATCGCTTTCCAGGTCCAGGACCCTGCTGCAGAGTCAGGTTTCCTCGTGGGTGAGAGAGTTGCAGGAACCTCCCACTCTTGCTTCCTGACAGGCCAGCTTGCATACTCTCCGAACCAGCCTGGGCCCCCCAAGAATGATCTGATACCTGGCCAGTGAACGGGGGAAGGGGCGTGAGGTGGTGAGGGGAGGACTTTTCATCTTCTGAGGAGACACAGAGGGTCCCAAAGCCACCTTTGCTGGGAAGAAGGACTCATGGCCGAGCATTTTAAGATCCCACCAGCTTTTGGGGTTGCCCCAGAGGTGAGCCTGGCTACATCAAGGATTTTGGGGAGCTTTGGACCAGGATCACACCCCAATAAGGTCTGGCTCAGTAGTAGGTCTGAACTAAAGCTGGTGCTGTCCGCTGGGATGATGGGAGATCAGTCAGCCTTGAGAACCACAAGGGAAAGGAGAAATAAAACAAAAGCATTTCAAGCTCAGTTTTCTTCAGCCCTACTTGAGTAGAATTTTCCAACAGTTTCACTGGTCTCAGGCCTCTAGGCTTGACCTCACCTCCTGGTTACCTTTCATGTTACCACCAAAGTATCATCTTTCTGAAAATACAATCTGATCAGTTTGCTCGCACGCCCCACCGTGTAGTCCCTTTTATAACCATTTGGTGGTGCATCATTGCCCTCAGGTTCAAAGTCAGAGTCATTAAGCAGGTCTGCCCTCCCTCTAGTTCTGCCTCCAACTTCACTTCCTGCTTTGCTGCTTATTCCGCAGGAATAGCAATGATTTGTAGTTTTCAAACACACCTCTGCCTTAGCACATTCTGTTCCCTGCTACCTGGAATACCCTTCCCTATCTTGTTCACTGAGCCAGTCTCCATTCATCCTTAAAAGCCTGCTCAAGTGTCACGTCTTCTCTGAATTCTTCCCTGACACACCTAACCCTGCCAACAGTGCTAATAACTACCTCCTTTGATAACTTAAAATATATTCCATTGTGTCACTGTAGCACACATGACACTGTATTATAATTAGCTTTAGGTGGCTGTCTCTTCTGCAAGAACAAGATATATGTCTTATTCTTTTTTGTATCCCTGGTGCTCAACACATAGTATATTTTCAATTAGCATATGTCATTGTTCCCAACCCAGTCCAATCAGGACAACCTTTATTGGGCATCATTGGCCCTGAAACTCACCTTACTTTAGAAGTCAGCAATATAGTACATACAGTTGAGGGGTTTCCAGTTTTACTCACCTGTGTATAAAGTCTTGGCTCTTTATTTTCCAGTACATAGCTAGAATAACTGTAAGGCAGCTATTTGAGATTCATAAACAGATGAATTTTTAAATTATTCACAGAATGTACTGGAACCCTAGGTTTGATTTTTCAAAAGGAGAACATTGAATATGACCCCAAGAAAGATTGTTCATAACCAGGTCAGGGTTGAGTATACTTCCTTGTTCTCGGTTTTACCTGCAAGGTCTCAGGAGCCCGAATGGACTTGGGGAGGGGATGTTGGGGTGAAGGGGACATAGAGCAGCTAAGCCCTGGCCTCCACCCCTCCCTCCAGTGGCCTCTGGAACCCTCCTCTCCTCTTGCCTCACCAGTGGTCCTTGTTCCCAGAATGTCTGCTATTCCCTTTCAACAATTATCTATTGTTACCTTCCCTTTTATTCTCCATCCTTCCCTAGGATTTCTTTTTTATTTTATTTGTTGAGGAAATGAAAAGAGGATTCTTTGTTTGAAACACCCCTTAACTACTATGCTTTCAGCCTGGAGTTTGTGAGGTTATACCATTCTACTAAATGATGGCTAATGATACTCATTAAAGCACCTTGGCCATGTCTAGATTCACCAAGAGTTCTTATGCTGTGTGATAATTTGTGTCCCCATGACCACCACCCCACGCATGCCTACTTGCTATCTTTGTATCCCAGCGCCTAGAACAGGGCAGGCAGATAATAGGTGCTAGGAAACATCTGTTAATTGAATGAGTGATTTGAAGGTGATGTTATTGGTAATGACAAGGGTGAAGGTGTGACAGTGAAATTGAGGAGTGACCTTGGTGGTATTCTTCAACCCTCTTTTTCCCTCTCTCACTTACTACTCAATCCAACAGAAAGTTACAGTGGCCATGGTGAGAGCATTTACACCATGGAAATTGGCAAGTGCTACAAACCAGGCATTTAGGTCTCCCCAGAGAGCCAGTTGTTAAGCATTTGCCAGCACACCACTGCTCGTTGCACTTCCTGATTTTACTGGGGAGCATTTCACAGGTGAGGAAGCAGAGCACAGACATACCATGCACCTGCTTGAGGAACCAAAGCTAGGAGAGTGGTAGGCTGGGACTTGAATGGAACTAACTTCTTGAAAGGCGTTTCGCATGGTGACCTGCCTGCTGCTGACCACTGCCCAGGGTTTTAGTGTTTTGCATGAGGTAGATGCTGAAAAATCTTGGTTGAAAAATGAATGAACATACAAATGAATAGAATAAACCACGAGCTCCTTGGGAATAGGGTCATGTCCTCATCATCGTCATATGGTGAACACTTGTGCACTTTCTATGACCAGACATTGTGCTAAATAGTTTTCATAGATTCTCTAATTTAATCCTCCCAACAACTGTATGGAGTACTATTACTATTCTCATTTTAATAATAAGGAAAACTGAGGCTCTGAGCTCAAAATGAGAGCAGATGCTGGTGGCATCTGGATCAGCTCAGGCCATCCAGCTGGCAAGGCTGGGCATCCCTGTTCTCTTATCATTCTTCCCTCTCCCACCCGAGCACAGGGTGTCAGCCCATGGAGCAGGACTCTGGAGCCTCACATGTGTGCACGTACCCACATATGCTCGGTGTCTGAGGGCAGGACTGCTTGTTACAGCACTGTAGCCAAGCACAAGATCCTGGTGACCTCATCCTCAGAGGAAAGCACCTACCTCGGGTTAGGCAGCCCTGCCCTACCAGTGCCTTTGGGCAGCCAGAATGTTAAGGTGCCAGGGGAAGAGGGGCTTCCTGCAGCCAACCAGACACTTGTGAGCTCAGGCTTGGAAGCTGGACCCTTTGCAGAAGTGGCCCTTGGACTATTTTCCTCTTTTTAAAGCACCAAGGGAGCTCCGACAGGGTCTTTTCTGTTCTCTTCTCCTGTGTTTTTATATTATAAGTGTGATTTCCTAACACATGGCTGACATGATTCCCCAAGAGAGTTAAAAATCGGGAAGAAGATAAAATGCAGAGAACTCAGGGCTGGCAGGTGGCAGGTCAGGATTGAAGTGCCAGCTCTGCCACTCGCCTGCTGTGAGGACTTGGCCAAGCTGCTTTACATTTCTGAGCCTCAGTTTCATCATGTGTGAAGTGGCCTCATAATGCCACCCCCTTCACCATACCACTAAGCTCACAAGGAGGTATGAGGCTCCGGTGAGAGCACTCTGTTCCTCTCCTTCATGGACGTTTTTCAGTGTGATGGTTTGTTTACCTGTGATGCAGTTCTGCTCTAGAACATCAGCTCCAGGAGGTAGAGTTTAGACCTCTCTTGTTTAACCACCATATCCCCGGAGCCTAGCACGGTGCCTTGAACTTGGTACAATAGGATAAATGGAGGATATAATTAACAAGCAAATGGATGCTTTTGCCAAGGCTGTTATTATTATTAAGGGAAAGTTCAGGATTGAGGATGCCCTGGGGGAGAGCCTTTCTCAGAAAGCACTCAGCTGCCCTGGAATTCAGGAAGGGTACCAGACACTTCCATGCTATTCCCCAGGCTCCTTCCTCCTTCCTGCCCAGCTGATAACTCAAAGGCTCCAGCCTCCACCTTAGAGTTGAGCTGCTTCAGGCTGCTTGAGTGAAGGTTGAGCGAGGACTGCAGGGTGTCTTGGCAGCCCGAGAAGCCTTGCTGTGACCTAATTGGCCCTAGGGTGACCAGGACTTTCCACTTCCCACTGTGCCACCTTCTGAGGGGGTGGGGGAGCAGCATTAACTCAGAACTGGCATCACCAGCAGAGGTTTTGGGTAGAGTTATCGGTTTTAGCCAATAAAAATACAGGATACCCGATTAATACTTAGATAAACAATGAATCAGTATAAGTATATCCCATGCAATATTTGGTATAGACTTACTTATATTGCAAAATTGTCTGTTGTGTACTCGGGATTCAGCTTTAACTGGGTGTTGGGACTTCCCTGGTGGTCCAGTGGTTAAGACTCCGTGCTCCCAATGCAGGGGTTCCGGGTTCTATCCCTGGTCAGGGAACTAGATCCCACATACCACAACTAAAAAAAGGAAAAGATCCTACATGCCGCAACGAAGATCTCACACGCGGCAACGTAGATCCCGCATGCCACAACTAAGACCCAGGGCAGCCAAATAAATAAATATTTTAAAAAATATATTTAAAAAAAATTTAACTGAGTGTCCACTAGTTTATCTGGCCACGCTACTGGTGGAGGTGGCAACGAGAGACAGTGCCCAGCCCTGCTAATATGCGCCCAGTGAGAGGCTGGCCCTTGCATATTTTTGCTTTCTGGTTGGGGAGCCAAACCAGGCTCTCCCAATCGACCCCATGCTCAGGAAGCAGCTTTCCCTGCCTGTGATGAGGACTGAACAATCTAAGTTACTAGCAGGGCAGGAGCAAAACCAAGTGGGCAGTCTCAAGGCAGGCTGCCTGGGCCCCTGTTCTCTCACTCACTTATGTGACCTTGGGCAAGTCTGACCTCTGAGCCTCACATTCCTCAGTTGTAAGGCAGGATCGGATCGTGGCACATCTTTCACGAGGGGTCACTATAGAGTTAGAGATGATGGCATGGGTGGGGCTAGTACTGGGCTTAGCTGCCATACAGGCACTGAAATGGTAACTGGTATTAACAATTAATTGCAATCACTAATTGATAGTGAACATAATAGCACTGGGAGCCAGGGGGAAGGAAGCCACTTGGCATGTTTCTCAGTTCAGCTGGATATGCCTGAGAGCTGTCTCCTAGAAGCCCTGGAGGAGGGCTGTCTGGATGCTGGTAGGCTGGCATACTTTCTACTCTGAAGATGAGAAGATGGGGGCCGAGCTGGTCCCCTCCTCCTGGAGTTGGCTCGGGGTGGGGAGCTCAATGGGGGATACACACCTCTCTGTTGAAGACACTTGGCTCTAGGAAACAAAATCCTTATGCCTCCCTCTACCACTTCCCCCACATCTAAGACTCTCCTTGAACAAGGACGGGGCCCTGCCAGTTCCCTGTGGGGTAATCCAGAGGTGGAGGGAGAGGGAGCTAAGAAAGTCTTGATGAGAGGGGTCTTGCCACCCTCCTACTCCCTTCACCTGCTGACTCACAGAGGCCACCTCACACAACCTGGTGTGGTGCTGGACTTCTGGACTCGTCCTTCCACTCCGGGCACCCTCTGCCACTCCCCCTCCCTCCACCCTGGTGCCTGGGCGGGGAGGGGCCTTGGGCATTCCCCAGCAGCCTGCCCCGTCGCCTGGACACCAGTGCCGTTTTCCCAGGCCCGGCCCCTTTTATCAGGAGGACAATGTACACACACAGTGAGGGCCTTGTGTGGCACCCAGGCCCCGAGCCCTTTGACTTGAGGAATTTTTCAAGTGCTGACCTCTCTCCGTGAGGTCCCCCCGCCATCCAATCCAGAGGCCTGGTGCCCCTGCTGCTTCCTACCCTGCTCTTGCAGGGAGAGAGGGAGAGAGGGGAAAACAGTGAAGAGTTGTCTCCTGCCCTGGTAGAGTCTTCACCCTCTGAGACTGTGGCTAGGAAATCTGGGGGAGGTGTCTTTGAGCAGAAGGGAATGTGGGGAGGAATCTGATATTGCTGTTTCTTCCTAAGTTCTCCCTTCTCTGCTGATACTGTGAGCTCTCAGTGGAGCCACTTTCCTCTCTGGGCCTCGGTTTCTTCATAAGTCAAACAATGACAATAGACTAAGATCACTGTCTCCAAAACACTGTTTCCATCAGAATGACATTCAGACTACCAGGCACCACCCTACACCTTCTGTATTGGATAGAGTTCATTGTTTGCAAGAAAAAGAAATTACTTTGGCTGACTTAGGCAAAATGGGAGTTTATTGAAAATATGTGGGAGGCTCACAGAATGAAAAGAAAAGCCATGAAGACCTGAGTTTAGGAGAGGTCAGGACCCAGGGCTCTGCCAGGACCTAAGAGGCAGGGACTTGTGGACAGTCTCTGGAGACGTCAGCTCCTGTTTCCTCCCAACCTTGTGCCTCTCTGCTCAAAAATCAAATTCCTGAGCAAGAACAAACCTGGCTGGTTCCACAATGTGTCCCGGGGACACTTGGGGACAGTCCCATCAAGACTGTGTGCAAGAGAGAGGCTTGGTTCCATGTATGCAAGTACAGATGGAGGTGCTGTTACTAGAAGTCAGAATGGGTGCAAGACAGGCCACACTGAGATGTACCCATAGAACTATGGAGTTAAAATATCCAGAGGAGAGCTCAGGAAACTATTTTTTTAAATGATGAAGAGCCAAGTTTAGAAACCACTGAGCTAGAGGACTGGTTTCATGTGGCTCCCAACTGGTAGAACCGAGGCCAATGAAGCAGACGAATAGGGAGACATGTCAGCTCAGTGTACAGAATGGTAAAGTCATCCAAAGACCACGTGGGCTTCCCGGTGAGGGAGTAAGCCCCCTGTCACTTGCAGGTATTCCAGTACAACTGGGCTGGTAATTTGGGAGGAACAATGCAGAAGAGGCTCACACTCTAAACGAGTCTGCCTGCAAGCCCTTAAAGGAGTCTCAGACCTGCAGCTTTTCATTTTCCCCACTCTGGCTTTGTGTCTCAGTCACTTTTCCTGCCTTTGCCCTGCTTTTTTCTGAAGAGTTCAACTGTTCAACTTCTGAGTCTTCTGTCACCCTCCAAAATGTGGTTTTCTCGCCTAGGTCCTCCTCTTTCGAAGGAGTCCCTCAGATGCCATGGGCTCTCCTAGCAGTAGCTGTTCCTGTTCCTCCAGACTTCACCTGCCTGGTTATAGCCTTGCCCTGCGGGAGGCATGGCACTGGGTGCATGCCAGCCTCATTACAGAATGTCTTTCCTCCTGGGTCCTGTGGAAGCCTGCCTGGGACGTGTTTCCTCGACAGGAGGGAGGCTGTAACGGCAAGAGAGGGGATGGTGCTTTGTGTCCATTTTCCTGACCTCCAACTCTGAGTTGGGAGAAGGGGTGGGGGTGGGGGCTTCCTGAGGGTTTGCACGGAGCTAACTGCCATTTTCGTAATGGAATTCGTTAAATTAGGGGTTTTCTGTGCAGTTGCTCACAGGAGACAAGGTGGTCAGTGAGTGAAGAGGCAGGTGTTAGGAAAAGGCATGGGCACAGAGAAATATTTCCCTGCTACAAGGAAAACAACAGCGCAAGCTCCATGACACATGTATCTGCCACTTGACTCTGGCTGCAGAGAGACAACAGGGAGCAGTGGGGATTGTTGAGCGTGGGAACTGATGCCCTTCTGAAGGCACTAGCTGCCGTCCACTCAGCCACTTTTTGCCATGTGGGAATACAGGTCTGGTGTTGCCCAGTTCTTGATTTTCAGGGGAAGCCAGAAATCTGAATTCTTCATATGAATTTTCTATTTTAAAATTAAAATTATGTAATTTAAGTCCAACAAAACAAGACTGTGGACTCCATGAGGTTTGCCAGTTGGCAACTTCTGATGAAGACAGGAGTCAGGGTAAATATTCCTCATCTGGACCTGTCTCCTGGCTAGACCAGGAGCGCTAGGATGGCAGGGGGCTGTTTTGTTCAGCATAATTCCTAGGGACTAGCACAGTGCTAAGCACATAGTAGACCCTGGATGGAGGGATGGAGGGATGGAGGGATGGATGGATGGATGGATGGATGGATGGGTGGATGGGTCGATGGATAAGTGGAGGGAGGGAGGAGGGGGGAAAATGACTTCTCACAGCCTTCTCCTTCTGTGCCCTGCACTTCTCACCTTGACAGGCCTCACACCCCCTTTCTAAATCAAACACTTAATATTCTCATGGTCCCCTTCTCATCCTCCTTATACCATCTAAACCCCTTTTACGGATGATCAGATATAAGTCACTTGCACCTTGGTATGAATTACCTTTCAGTGTGTAACTGTTTTCATGGGCATTTCCCCAGATTGAGCTCTTAATAGATGCTCATTAAGCGTTTGCTGAGCGAACAGCTTAGCCTTCTAAATGTGAACTGTCTTGGTGGAGTGAAGGCTGTGGATTTTCAGAATTCTGTGGGAATGAGGGTGACACAATGTTGTGTCTTTGGAGAGAAGAGGGCTAGGAACTGGGAGATAACATTCTAGCATGATCTCTGCTGTCAGAGTGAGTGGGTGGCTGACGATTTTGTTTACCCTAAAGGCTGGTGCTGGGGAGGAAGAGGAGCTCCCAGGTGGCAGCCAAGGCAGGATTCCATCATGCTAGACATGAAGCAGGAGTTCCCTTTAGAGCAAGGAAGATACTGCCACCTTCCCCTAAATGCTATGTCACTTCCTCAGGTACATGCCCACTTGTTGAAGGACAGGAGGGAAAGAGATGAACAGTAAACACTTGCCAGGTGTCAGGGATATCATTCATGGGGCCTTATAGCAGACATAGTGGTACATAGTGATGTGCTTACTTTTTCAAATGAGACTGGGGCTCAGGAAGGTTGATGTTTGAGGCACCACTAGGAAATAAATAGCAAATAGCAGAGCTGGAGAGGACCTGGGTCTGTCGTCTGCTAACGCTAGCAGTGCCTGCCCACCTCTTTACCTGGAGGGTGAAGTCCACCTCAGCAGCCCACCAGTGAGCAGCCCACTTGCTGGCATGTTTTTGGCAGGTTCCCAGAGGCCTTCAAATCTGCGTCCTCATTTTATCCTCATGATCCTATGGGTGGATCTTCCCAGCCCCACCCTGTAGATAAGGAAGCAGAGGCTTGTTCAAAATTTGCAGGTGCCAGAGCTGCAAATTCAAATCTAGGTCTTCTGCTCCATGCCTGTCACTCATTTTTCCTGCTTATTGGGAGACATGCCCCAGGAAACTTCATCAGCCCCCTGAGCGCCACCAGTGCCTGCCCAACTCATTTGTCCTTGTATGTGCCTTTCACACACATACACACACATCAGACCTTCTCAGATTCATCTTTGCAGCCCTTCGTCCTGGCAAAGGATAAGTACCAAACATTGGGTGGATGGATGGATGGATGAACTGGGCCACTTCACCAGGGAAGTAGCCCCTGGCTCTCAGACTGGGCTGGGTCCCTTTCTGTGGGCTCATGCCCTGTGTGGTCATTGTCCTTTATGGGTCTCTCCCTCCTGTTAGGTAGTAAACCCCCTGAGGCCAAGAACTCAGGGATGAGGATGTTATCTTCATCCCTGTTTCCTTAAAGTCTGCAGGCTCGAGCACACAGTAGATGGTTAGTAAAAGTGTGTTAAATGTCTTCCAAAAAAGCCTTCCCTCGCTATCCCAGGTCAGACCTCCCTGCTCCCCACATCCTACCCTGTACCACCTTGTTCATTGTATTCATCATTTCCTTTTCACCTGGTTAATTTCCTGAGTTTTCCAAGAGCATGTTAGCTCCACAAGAGCAGGGACTGTATCAGCCTTTCCCCTCATGCCTAGTAGGGTGCCCAGTCCTTACGAAGCTCAGTAAGTAGTGGTTAAATGAGGGAGTGAATAAATGATATGAATTGTGATCAGAGCTGCCCACACAAATCTCCTTCCCTATTGCTGTCAGAAGCCTACGAGGGGACATTCATCATATCATGTGGCTCCAGGCCCTAGTATGTCTCACTTCCTCACCTTCACAGATCCCTGTACAGGTGCAAGGGACCTTATCACTCTCAGAGGGTCCCTCCCTGTCCTAACTCACTGGAGCCCCCCCAATTGCAAAGAGGTACGATAAGGCTGCTCCATCATTGGAGGGTCCCCTCTGGCAGTGGGAGGGGACCAGGAGGGTTAGCTATTCTTAAGAGTAGATAATGGAGCTAGAATTGGATCTCTGAGTTGGAACTCTGTGTTCAAAGGCCCTGCTTTTGTCACACCTTCATCCATCCAACCTGTCATGTGACCCTCCTCATCCTGCTAACTGAGAAAACCCTGAGTGTGCCCACCTTCAGGGTTCTCCTGTGTGGTCTGTCATCTATCTCCCCCAGCTTCTGTCCAGGCCACAAATGAGCAATGGGCATGTTACATCAGAAATAAGAAAATCTGTTTCTAGGGCCAGATCCCTGCTTTCGTTCTCCTCCAGCTACTCTGAGACAGAACATTCCTGACCCTCTCCTCCCCGGGAAGGGCACTGCCAAGGCCTAGCCTCATTGACTGTACATCCTAGATGGGATTTATTAGAAGGGTGCTGCTTGGACACAGGTGGATCCTGTTTGTGCTAATTCTCCTCTTCTGCCCCTCCTGCAGCCATGAAAGAACTCGGTATCCCTCCCCATAAATCTTGCTCACTCACCAAATCCCGCCTCCCCAAACTAGGGATTTCCCACCCAAGGCAGCACTGGTTTTATAATATTCTCCTTCCTGGTGCCTCTGATGTGGCAGTAAAATCTGAGACCACCCACAGAGATGGAAGCTTTGTAGAATCAAGAGCTTCCCCCAACCCCTTCCCAAGTCCAAGGACTTGACTGATTGGCCTGTGGATTCAGGGATCTCATTATGAGGATAAACATATTAGGGCATTAGGAAGAGGTCTGCATTAGGAAGACTGAGACCTCAGGCACAGTGGGGTCATCCATTTTGCCTGAGGTCAAACAGCCAGGCAATTACACAGGCAGCAACCCCAGCCCCCAGGGCATCTAGAATTCCAGACCATCCCTACCCTTTCCTCTGCCAGACAGAATGAGCCCCAGGCAAGGAGGCAGCAGTCTGTGTGGCCTGTCAGGAGACAGACTTCCGACTCTCGGCCAAGCAGGGGGATGGACTGCCTGACCCTCAGCTTCAGCCTGAGTCCGTCTGGCAGGCCCTGTAGTAAACATTCCAGAGATGGGCAAAACAAGTGTTTCTCCTCAGAAGGTGAGGCCCGTGGAGGCCAGAGATGCTTGGGTGGTATTGGTGTAGTGCTCTGAGTTCTGAGTTAGAATCAGAGTTAGAATCCCGTCGAGGGCTGCTGGGTTGTGTGTGTTGGACACTGAATGGTGACCCCACACGGTAATGGGTATGGATTTGTAAGTGTGTTACAGCATTGCACCAGTAGATGGCAGTAGAGCAGCTGGAGCACTGGATGCCCCATGGCCTAACCCTGGAAACATTATTCATTTACCCAGTCAGCAAACATTCCTTAAACATGTGCCTGTGCCCTGGCACGTTGTGCTGCTTTTGGGAGATTCAGTGAGCATTAAGACACGGTTTCAGGTTTCCAGGAGCTCACAGACTAGGTGTATGGGGGCAGGGAACATGTCATTCCAGCACACAGTGATATGTGTTATATGGTTGCTAAGTACAGCGCCCCGTGGGAACCCAGAGGAGGGACACTTAACCTAGCCTCATTAGGGGGGGTGATTTCAAGGAAACGGTAGTCAGGGATCTTGAACGTGAGAAAGAGGTAACCAAGCAGAGAAGGAGAGAACAGCAAACACAAAGGCTCAGAGTCATAAAAGCATAGGAATCACAGGAAGTTGAGCGTGTGCAGTAGGTGGGCAGAAAACCAGAGAAGAAATGGACCATAGGTTAACAGGGTCCAGATCATGAAGGTCCCAGAGGGTCAGCTGAATCCTGAAGACCTTTAAGCACAAGATCTAACTCACCATTGCTGCTTAGAGGCTCTATGTGACTTTGAACCTGTGGGGCTGGTCCTGGCCCTGCTGCTCCTCAGGGTGGACACTGGGGTCAATACAGTAGGAGGAGGGATGTGAAGGACTTGTAGGCCTTCTGTACCAGTGCCACCTGTTTATCATCAGCACCATCACCAATCTCTTATTGTGCTAACGGGGCAGATCAAAGTGAGATGAACTGTAATTCTGTTCTGTAACCCCCATGAGGGTAAGATTATGTTTGTTTGTGGGTCCCCACATACGCCACCTGTAGCCACAGCATACACACTCGGTGGTTTCTTTGCTGTCATTGTTGATTCTGTTTCAGACCCTGGGCTGTATACTTTGGAGCTTACTCTGTGCCAGGAACCATTCTAAGTGCTTTGTACGTCGTGTCTCATTTAATCCTCACAGCACCCCTGTGGGATAGTTACTGTGATTATCCCTGCTTCCTATATGTGGAAACTGAGGCACACGGAGGTTGAATGAGTTACCCAAGGTTACACAGTGAGTGAGTGGTGGCTCTGGGATTGCATCCAGGTGGTCTGCCTCTGAGCCCACACACTCTACTTACTGCTCTTCACGTACAGGATCAAGTGAGTTTCTCACCACACCTTGGCTGGCAGATGTTATCAGCACTTAACAGATGACAAAACTATGACCTGGAGGGGTTAAGTTCCTTGTCTTGGAACATGCAGTGAGTTGTAGAGCTAAGATTTTGCCCAAGCCTCTGTGATTCCAGATCCATGCTTTTCCCAGTATACCAGTGATTTCATTCATTAGTTACCATCCTGAGGTCCCAGGGTCATCCAGTACTTCTTGTAAACCCAAGTGACAGGGACCCCTGCCCTAAGTCATACTCTGGCCCTTACTAGCTACACTCCTGACAGCAAAGGAGGACCCTGCAAACTGCACCCTTTGATTTTGCAGTGGGTACCCAGACCTGTGGAAATCCCTGTGCATAGGGACCCAGACCCAATTCCAGGGCTTGTGTAGGCCGATTCCCTGATCCATCCTCCCCAGACATGGCCAAGGCACTGTTGATGCCGGTGTGGGTGAGGAGATGAAGCTTGGCCATGTGGGCTGGGTCATCCACAAGCATGCACAAGAAGCTCCAGTGATGCAGGAGAGGAGGGTGGGAGGAGAATTAGGAAGGACGATGGAAATCAAGAGCTGGCAGCCCCCATGCCACCATGTGCTGGGTGGATCTCCAAGAATTCTGAGAAGTTTAAATTCTGACCCTTCCAGGTCATTATGAAGTTGTGTTGGTCAAGGAAGGAAGATAGGCATGTTTTATTTAAATGTTTGCTAGCTTTATCAATTTTAAATATCAGGCATATGATACATAGGCTTCCATTTGTTCTTTTGTCCCAGGCCCTACAAATATTAGAGGGGGGTCTTATCCCAGGGTCTGGGGTTTGCCAGCACTACCTTTAAGGATTCATAACATTCACAAACTACACTGAAAAGGTTCTCTTTGCATGAGGCTGGCTGCACACACATTTTGTTGAAGACCATCCTGGGAGAAAAAAACAAATCTTGCTTTCAAGTCACACTAACAACTCCTGTTCCCATAAAGTTCTACCTACTTGACATCTAAGCCGTTCAACATTATAAGAAAAAGTGGCATTAACATTACAGCCATCAGTCAGTGGTTCAGGCAGTCGAGATGAACTCCACTGGCATCTGATAAGTGTGGATAGACTTCAGAAGCAGAGAGACTGCAGCTTGGTCAGAGAATTTGTAGCAAAGGTTCAATCTGGAAGGTTGAAAAAAGAGGTGGCAACATCGATGTTCCACCGATGGAAAAGAATAGAAGAAGAAACTAAGCAGAAGATTCTTGGATGTAACATTACTGATTAGAACTCAATCATGTGGTCATACCTAGCTAAATGCAGAGTTGGGATATACATTTCTTGGTGCCAGTCTATAAACACTCTCACTGTAGGCAAAGAGGAGAATTGGGATTGGGAGCAAAGAGCTGTCTGTGCCCCAGAGAAAGTCTATGGATATGCTTAACACGGTGCTCAGATTATAGCAAATCGCTGAGAACTATTAGTTTCATCATACCAACAACCAAAAACAGCAGATGGAAACTTGTATTACTTTTGCTTTGCGGGAGGGCATCTAAACCCAGGAGCACCCCAATATTTGCTGCTGTTTTTCAGAGCTGAGATAAAAACATTGATGTGGCAATGGAAGTCCAGGATTAAAGCTGCTTAGGCAAAGTATTTCGTCTCTCTGGGTTTGAGTTTCCTTATTTATAGAATGGGAATAATAATACCCACCTCATGGTGGTAGCTGTGTTAAATGAGAAAGACTAGGAATATAGCACAGTTTTTGGCACAGAGTAAGTATTCAACAATTTTTCCCCCATCTATCTCTTCAATCATTTATTCTTTCAACAAATATTAAATGAGCTCCTACTATGTGTGAAGCATTCTGGTGGGTGTTGGGAATAGAATGATGAGTAAGGTAGGTTGTTCCTGGCCTGGAGGAATTGTGTTATAGTTTGGTTGGACACAGGCATGAAACCCAGTTACTAATTGCAAGTAATTTCAATTATAATAAGTGCTATGAAAGAAAAGTAGAGTATGAAAAGAGAATTTATATGAGAAAAGAGATGACTAAGGTCAAGATTAGGGTGCTTACAGAGAAAAATGGGCAAGTGGATGGATTTGAGAAATAATTAGAATGTAGAATCCATGGGGATAGGGAGAGAGAAAGAGGAAACAAGAATGAAGTCTAGGTTTTTGCCTTGAGTGATGGATAGATGGGATGCCATTTATTGATAATGGGAAGACAGAAGCAGGGGTGTAGAGGAAAGGTGATGGAAGGGTGGTTGGATGGATGGATGGACCAAAGGACAGATGAGGTCTGCTTCAGATGAGGTGTCTCCTTGGAACCACTTGGGCTAGGAAGCACAATGTAGGAGCACAATGGGTTTGAATCTGGGCTCCCTTGTTTTCTAGATGGACAAATAAAGAAATGAGTAGTTGGATAGAGCAATTTAATACGTCCTTTATGGATCACATAGGGTATAACTCAAAAGAATTCTGCATTATTTATTTACGTAGGATTCTTTATTTCTTTTTATCCTTAAAATAATGTTTAGAAATATATCGTGCACGTATAACTATCTACCTTTTACAGAGGATAAAATGGAGACACGGGGAGGTAAAGCAGCTTGGCAGAACCGGAACCTGAGTGTCCAGTCCTCCCATCCTGTACTCTTTCCCCTCTCTCACACAATATATATATAAAGAATGAGAAAATCACCTGTCTAGGTGGGAGAGAGCAGGAAGGTGGGGAATGTGTCTGGACATGCACCTCTGGGGGTAAAACCTTTGGGAAAAGGGAGGAAAGAGTGAAGCAGTCTGCATCCTTACTCAGTAGATTTCTTCCTCTCCTTCACAGGGCCAAGTATTTCCATGGAAAGAAGGTGAATGGAGAGATTGAGATCCGAGTGGAACAGGTAGGTTGGAGCTGAGGCTTTAGTGCTATCGCCGTGACTTTTTCTATAGCTGGAGCCATTCCCAGGAGCAACCTTCTTCCCCATCTTATATAATTATAATGAGTCAAGATTACCAGAAAAATCCTGACTTATACTTGGGAGACTTCTTAAATTCCAGAATTATTTAGTCCAATGGTTTTCAACCTTTTTGTTTTGACAGCAGAACTTTTATTCAAAGGAAATCACAAGTAGGAGCCCGTTCTACCAAATTGAGACACGTAAAGCTTCTTTGATGGAAACGGTCATAGGGAGCCCAAAAGTCTGTCTGCTCCATCCTGTTCCACCTCCCTCCTTTCCCCACCGTGGTCCCTAAGGTGTCTCCTTGGAACCACTTGGGCTAGGAAGCACAATGGGGTTGAATCCGGGTTCCCTTGTTTTCTAGATATTGGGCAAGTCAGTCTTTCTGCGTCTCATTTTCCTTGGGATTAAATTATGTAAAGCTTCAAAAGAGATTAGAATCTTGAATACTGGCTCTTGTTATTACCACTGGTATCAACATCCATACCCCTCATTTTATAGGGAAAGAAGCACAGATTTGCCCATGACTGCAATGGAAGTCAGAGATAGAATTAGGACCAGAACTTGTGGTCTCCAGATCCAGGGCTCCTTCCATTCATTCAGTGAACATTTGCTGGGGACTAACTCAATACCAAGCACCGTGCTTGGCCTTAGAAGGGCACATCAGGGCATGGGCTCTGGAGCTAGACTCTAGGTTCCAGTCCCAACTGTGTGATGTTGGTTCAACAATACTTGAGCTCTCTGAAGTTCAGTTGCTTCATCCATATAATTGGGGTAATCATAGCATCAACTTCACAGGGTAGCTGAGAGGATCAAGTGAGTTAGTCCAAGAAAAGTACTTAGAATAGCACCTGTCATATATCAACACTTAGTAAATGTTACCCATTTATCATCATCCTCATCATCAAAGGCAAACAATTAATAAGATAGAAAAGGTTCCTGCTATAAGAGGAACTCAGAAAAGCACGATAAAAAAATAGAGAGGTGTGACTTTTATGGCACTCTCTGAGTTTTTTGTGTTGGAGGAACAGAAAGCTTTTCTGAGCATCAAATTTGAGTTGGCTTAGTATTAAATATTAAAACACCTACAGCTTGAATTTCGATTTGATCCTGTGGCTTTCAAGTCAGTCCAATGTCTACTGGTTTTCCTTCCATGGCAAAGAGCAGGTTATTTTTGTTCACTTGACAAATATTTGTCAAACGTCTGCTATGCTAGCTAGCTAACACGTGGGGAACAAGGATAGAGAAGCAGAGGCTCTGTCCCAAAGAGCTTGTGGTCTAGGAAGGGAGGCAAGATAAGTCTTCACAGAACCTAACACAGGTAGAATCCAGGAAAGAGAGGTCCAGACTTAGTGCTGTGGGCACCAGAGGCCACAACTATTTGAGGGAGTCAGAAGTGACTTCAAGGAGGGGGTGGTATTTGAAATGGATCTTAAAGGATGGATAGTATTTCAACAAGTGGCGATTTCAACAGGAAGAGTGCATGAGACTGAATCAGCATGAGCAAAGGTAAGGAGCCTGGAAGTACAGGGTATGGAGTGATGTGTGAACACATTGTCGTTCCCTGGCCCCAGCCTACTCATCCTCCTAAATTCTCTCTCTCGGTGCAGAGTGCTACCATCTACCTTGCACCTTAGCCAGAAACCTGCATGGTCTCCTGGGTACCTCCCTCTCCCTCCACCACTATACCCATTCACCAGGTGCTGTGGACTCCATGTCCCGCGTCTCTCTAGTCCACCCACTGTTCTCCGTTCCCATTGCCTAGGTCCTTGGCTGAACCATCATTGGCTCTCATCCAATCTTCCTAATCAACAGCCTCCTAACTTCATCTTTTCATCCACTTCCAATTTATTTTTTGTACTAAAACTAGAGTGATCTTTCTAAAAAAACAAATTAGAATCTTAAAGTGTTAGCTTTAAAATTCCTTTCTCAAAGATTCTTTATTTGAGCCGTTCCACCGCAATCTAAATCAGGTAAGCTGCTTACTCCCTTTCATAGCACCTCAACTTTTCCTTCCTAGCCCTTATCTGAGTTTTTAACCACATATTTAGATGTGGTATTATTTGCATGAGGGTAGGGACGTTTGGATCTCACTCTGTTAAATAACACAGGGCCTGGCTTATACTAGAGCGGAAGCAAATATTTGCAGAATGACTAACTGATGGATTCCACAGATTCCAGGCTGCTTGTCAGTTTCCAATGGAGATAAATTGCTCTTCCTTAATCTTCCCTCAAAAATCTGAGCTTTCCATACACCATCTGGTAAATGCTCAGTTGCTAGCTGTCTCATCCCATTTGTGAAACCCCCAGGGGCATTTTTTTTTAACATCTTTATTGGAGTATAATTGCTTTACAATGGTGTGTTAGTTTCTGCTTTATAACAAAGTGAATCAGTTATGTATATACATATGTTCCCATATCTCTTCCCTCTTGCGTCTCCCTCCCTCCCACCCTCCCTATCCCACCCCTCTAGGTGGTCACAGAGCACCCAGCTGATCTCCCTGTGCTATGCGGCTGCTTCCCACTAGCTATCTATTTTACGTTTGGTAGTGTATATATGTCCATGCCACTCTCTCACTTTGTCACAGCTTACCCTTCCCCCTCCCCATATCCTCAAGTCCATTCTTCTGGCCCAACTTACGGGTGTAAAATCTATAAGCAGGAGCATCAGAGAGGATTGCCCTAAGAATACTCACCCAGGACACTGGTGACACTCAGCCAGTCTATGAGGGCTACAATCATGCTGGAAAAAGTTGGCTAATTTACAGTCATCTTGATCTCTAGTCATCTCCCTCCATGGCAGCCAGAAGGCAAAATTAGCCAAGAGACCAATTAGCAGGTCATTTGGGCATTTTTCCCTGAAATACAGGCCTCCCTTAACTCATCTTAGAGTCTGAATTGTTTGTCTTTTCCCATCTGGATCGATGGGTGGGTCACATAAGCATAGCACTTAGGAAAATTCTTAGGATGGAAGCCACTTTTTAGTCTGAGCTGGCCTCACACTTTGGAATTCTGTCTCCCAACTAAGGACCAAGTTAACCAGATAATTGCACTGTCTGGGTTTTGCTGGACAGAGCAAATGAGTTAGTTGTGGTCAGCCTAGAGGAAGCCTCTGGCACTTCTCTCCACCCTCTTCTCCCCAGTTCAAAAACTGTCTGCCTCAGCTTTTGCAGAGCCAGGAATCAAGAAACCCTGGGGAGGCCAGTCGGGGAAGCTGCCTCATGTTGCATCCTATTACCCAGAATGCCCTGCTGGCTCTGCAGGGCCTCACAGCAGTGTCCTAGCAGGGCCTGAGAGGTTCCGGCCAGGGTGGTTGGCATGTCAAGCTCTCCTCTGTTTATACTTGAGGCAAAGGGTCTCTTTCTCCACAGGTGCAAGTCACCCCTCTGTGGGACTCAGCAGTGAGGTTGATGAATGGATTAATATCAAGTAGACTCACAGTTCTGAGACTAGCAGACTAGGGCTTGGTGAGGTAGAGCCTTGGGCTTCATTCTTCTCTAATAAATGCTGAAATTATAATAGTCAGTCTTTCCTCAGTGTTAATGGAGGTACCAAAGCATAAGGAATGGCAGTGCCTTGCTCCAGCAGATGGAAAGAGAGGCTGGAGAAGGTGAAGATCCTTCTCTTCTGAAGCTGGACAAGCCACAGATTTACATAGGAATGCCGGTGGCTCCTTTGGAGTCCTGTCCTTGTGTGATATTGGAGTTGAGATGGATTTAGGTGGATGCATATGGATCCCAGGGAAGGCTGTTGGTTGAAATCCTGTTTGTCTTCTGCCCTTTATATATTTACTGAACTTAATTGTCTGCTGGGAGCAAAGGTGGAATTTCTCCCTTAAAATAAGTTAAACACTCAGGACCGTGATGTATATATTTTTCATACCTACTTCAGCCTACCATCCACAATTCTTTCTGGGGCAACCTTTCTTAGCATGGACCCTAACTGTAGACATTGTATTAAAGGCCATGTTATATTTCAAGACATAATTGTCGGTGAGATAGAGAAGTGGAGGTTGGATGTTAGTTAATTTGGTTTTGTGGATTGGTAACAGGTTGGACATTACCCCCATTAGGAAATGACTACTTGATAGTAATTCACCTTGAAAGAAATACATCTAATGCTTTACCAAAGAGTTCTGCCCTT
This sequence comes from Stenella coeruleoalba, assembly GCF_951394435.1. Taxonomy (NCBI): domain Eukaryota; kingdom Metazoa; phylum Chordata; class Mammalia; order Artiodactyla; family Delphinidae; genus Stenella; species Stenella coeruleoalba. Next base: position 14,328,233 of record NC_137157.1, read on the forward strand.
GGCTCTGTTCTACAGCTCCTTCTTAACTGTGATTTATCGAATTACATTTACCAATGACCTGAAGTTAATGGGAGAGAGAGTATGCTGGATTAAATTTGATACGATCAAACTGAATAAGGATACAATATAAGGTCCTATTCAAAAGCTCAGCTGAAGAGGAGAAGGACTGGGGAGATTTAGCATATTAAAATCTCATGAGAAAAAAAAAGACCTAAAATTTGAGTTGAACAAATTCTTAATATTCGTGAGAAGAAATATTATGTGGAAATTAAGACTGTGACTCCAGCGTAAGATATACTGGGGATGGAATCTCAGCTCCATATTTTAGCTGGGTTGACCTTTCACTTATAACATCTCTAAGCATCAGCTTCTTCATCTGAAAAATGAGGATAATAATTTCTACCCCCTAAAGTTAATGTGTGGAGTGAGTAAGTCAGTGTAAGTCATATGCTGGGTATAGTTTCTGGCACATATATTAAGAGCTCAGTAACTATAGTTACGGTTGTTACTCCTGCAAAACCTGATGCCACTTCAGGCTGCGTTATCAAAGTACAGCATTTAGAATCCAGGAAGGTGATGGCACACACACATACACACACAGCACACAAACTCTCTCACACAATATTCTACCCAGACTCCAGTGAGAGATCCAGTTGTACCGTCACACCAGGAGGGAATAGTAGCAGCCTGGAATGCCTTCTTAAGGAAGTGGCTGGAGTGAGAGAAGCAAAGGAGATCAGTGTAAGGAACTGGAGATGCTTAGTCCAGAGAAGAGAGGCCTCTGGTAGGACCCACTGTACTCTGTGCAATTATCCACCACCTGAATGAGTGGTTGAAAAGAGTTAGAGCTACCATATGTTGAGTACTTACAAGATAAGGATAAATGCTTTTTGCTCTTGGTATGGGCACTATAATTGCCTCCATCTTAACAGAAACTGAGGCTCAGAGGGAATAAGTGGTTTTCCAAAGGTTGCCTGATTTATAATTGGCAGGAACTTGTTTTTGAACCCCAGCAGTCTGAATTCAGAGTCCTCCTCTTATCCACTGCATTTTTCTGCTGGTGTTGCAGATACCAAGAACAATAACCAAATGTACTGGTTAAATCACTTTATATGCATAATCTTACTCCAACCTTTCCACAACTCTTTGAGATAGGTACTATGACTCTCCCCATTTGGCAGATGAAGAAACTAAGGCTCAGAAAGGTTAAACATCCTGCTTGAAATGAGTGATGGGGGAGGAATTTGAACCCAGGTTTCATCTGCATGTGTGCTGAACCACCAGCCTATATTATTTCACTGGGATTAGAGTTCCGGCTAATGGTACATCATACAAGAAGATGGATTTCAACTTGGTATAAACAGAAACTGTTCAGCAGTGCTGAGTAATGATGAATAGACCACATCCCTCTGGTAGGTAGGGAGTCCCTGTGTTTGAAATGCTGTGGCAGAAACTGGGTGGTTAATTTGGGAAATATTTCACAGGAAATGTATGTACCTAATCAGATATAACTTTTATTATTTTTTTCTTTTATTTATTTTTTTGCATAAAAGTAATGTATTCAAATAGTCAAACATTAAAAAGGTAAAAAATGGCATCTGGTGAAAAGTCTACCTTCAACCCTGCCCCCACCAATGTTTCTCTTTGACTAATCATTTAACTATTTATTAGCCAGTTCATTGCTGTTGTGAAGCTTCTGTTGCTACCATAAGAAGTGCAATAGTTACCACCATCTTCCTAATGTCAACTCTTACCTGAATGCCTCCCATTGGTAGAAATAAGCTGGAATTGTGTGTCAAAAGAACCTGGGAAGTATAGAGTTAGGCCTTCAGCCCCCGTAGTGCAGGAGAGGATAGGATGGGTGTGGGGCTGATGGTAATAGACAGTGAGCGACACAGTCCATCCACACACACCCTTCTATCTAGTATATCTTAGAGTTTATTCCATGAAAGTATGTGCAGAGCTGTCTCACTCTTGTTAATGATTGCCAAGGGTGCTGTCATATGGATATACCACAATTTATTTTCCATAATTTTACTATTATAAACAATGCTAAACTTATTTAATTTGAAGCATCAGTTAGTATAGCCGTAGGACTCCTATCTAGAATAGAAAAACTGGTTATAAAAAGTATTGCAGGGCTTCCCTGGTGGCGCAGTGGTTGAGAGTCCGCCTGCCGATGCAGGGGACACGGGTTCATGCCCTGGTCCGGGAGGATCCCACATGCCGCGGCGCGGCTGGGCCCGTGAGCCATGGCCGCTGAGCCTGCGCGTCCAGAGCCTGTGCTCTGCAGCGGGAGAGGCCACAACAGTGAGAGGCCCACATACCGCAAAAAAAAAAAAAAAGTATTGCAGGTAGTGCATGCTATAATGCACCTTGAGGAATGAAGTACTTTCCCCCAGCTGCTGGAATTGATACCGGAAGACAGCCCTCAGCTGTCAGCCCTCATTCTGAAATGCCTCACTCAGGTGAAAAGATCTGCCTTCTCCAAGGGCACATCTCTTGGGACTTTGGCTGGCACAGGGAATAAAGACCTAGCTCCTTTACCCCAATTTGAGACAACTCTGAAGGGCCATCCCAGCTTCAGAGCTCCTGCGGAGTTGGCAGAGACCTCTGCTGAGACGGCAGTGTAGCCCAACTTCTCCCTCTACCCAGTCGTGCTTCCTTCCCTTTTCTTCCCTTCCAGTGGTGGTGATTCCCAGCGCTCCCTAATGAACCTCTCAAAGGCTAATGTTCATTTCAGAGTCTGCCTCTCAAGACATTTACAATTCTGATAGATAGCGACAAATGACCCTCCATAGAGGTTGTGCGGATGATCTATAAGATCCTTTGGGTCTGGATTTCTAGGACTTTACACGACTCATGGGTTCTGGAGACCATCCTGCACAGAATGCTCTCCTGGTTACAGCCCAAGCATTGATGCTGAACTCTGAAGTGCTCCATAATTTGATCTTCTTATTTGACCTCCTTGTGTTTGAAATTCACCAGAGCTTGGTGTTTCTCTGCAGGGCTGAGTCCAGCAGAGCTCTACCTGCTCTGATCTACTAAGCCTGTTTTGTTAACACAATCCTGCAAGATTTATTTGTTTGGCTTGGCTTACCCTGACCTCAGACATTCTGTTTTGTATTATTTTTAAAAGCGTGCAGGTCTCCACAGAGGGTTTTTTTCTTTTCAAATGTAAGAACCAGCTGGAGGAATTAAAAAAAAAAACAGGTGGGACACTAGGACTATTAGATGAAACGTAACTCATTAGAGGAGCAAGTGTTTCTCTCCTTAACTATGGCATTGATTGATGTGGGTTTATCACCATCCTTGGCCTACCTTTAGGCTCACTGACTTAGGAAGGCAATAGGGAAATGGAGAAACAATAATCATGGTGATGGTAGCAAACTTATTGAGCATGGACTGTATGCTAGGGCCCATGTTACATCCTTCTCCTGCATTAATTCATTTAACCTGTACAACATTCCTGTTGCTTAGGAAACTAAGGCTCAGAGAGCTTAAATAAATTGCCCAGGCAGGGTCACACAGCTAATAAGAATGTGGGGAACCGGGGATTTGAACCCAGGTTCAGCCAATTCCAGGGTCCTAGTTCTTAACCAAAAGTAGATCTATCAGTGTATGTATGTTCGATCTTGAATTTGCCTTCTTCAAGTTCTTTGCCTTTCTTCTCTTTGCTTAGGTTCTTTGAGCACATCATTCTACCATCCCTTCCTATCTCACCCTACTCTTTTGATCTACTGGATAAATTACAAGTTCTTATGAGATGTTCTTCCAGCAAAAGACTCCTCCTTTCCTGACTAATCCTAATGACTCTGACTCATCATTTGATGTTTCTGGCTTATCGCTGCATAGTTCTCCTGTTAACAAGTCTGTTTGTTCTTTGTTTTCCCCCAAGAGTTAACGTTCACTGTTTGTCTGTAAATGTAGCTATATATTTTTAGATTACATGAATAGTGTTAATAGCTCAGACTCTGGAGCCAGATCACCTGGGTTTGAATCTCAGCTCTGCTACCTCCTGAGTGACCCTAAGCAAGTAATTTGATTTCTCTGCGCCTCATTTTCCTCATATGTAACATGAAAATAATAATAACAGTAACAACAACAACAATATGTACCTGTAGAGTTGTTGTGAGAATGAAATAAGTTGTCACACGTGAAGAACACAGAGCAGATCCTGGTACCCAGAAAGTGCCGCGTAAGTGTTAGTAGCTATTTTTACAGTGACCTTCACATCATTGATCACATGTTGCCTGAGTAGTTTCTAGGTGTCAGTCTGTGGGATTATTCAGAAATGGAAAGAATATAGTCTATTCTGTAAAGAACTTTGCTGCATAGTTGGGGGATGAGACATATAAACAGTTGATGTTTGTATGTGTGTTTTTATTATTGAGATATATATATATATATATATATATATATATAAAACCAATATTGTTTCCCATTGAGACATGGCACTCAGTTGGCACCTGGTGTAAACTTCTAGCTTTTCCTTCATAGCAGGTAGCACAGGTCCTGGTCAAGGTGTTCAGTGAATGTTGAGTGAATGTCTGAGTGATTGGGTGATGTGGTACAGTCATAGAAGGGTGGAGCCAGAAAGGGACTTTGGAGATCATCTAATCCAGAGGTTCAGAGAGGCGAAGTGACTATTCCTAGCACACACATCACATTATTGTTGGAGTGCAAAGCGTGGGGAACCCAGGTTTCCATCTCCCATGTCACTGTTTTTCCTACTACATTTCTCCACTTGCCAATGCTACCTTTTGTCTTCCCCTTTGAAGAAACTATTTGTCCCTTCTGATGGTTTTTTTTTTTTTTTGCGGTACATGGGCCTCTCACTGTTGTAGCCTCTCCCGTTGCGGAGCACAGGCTCTGGACGCACAGGCTCAGCGGCCATGGCTCATGGGCCCAGCCACTCCACGGCATGTGGGATCCTCCCGGACCAGGGCACGAACCCATGTCTCCTGCATCGGCAGGCGGACTTCCAACCACTGCGCCACCAGGGAAGCCCCCTTCTGATGGTTTTAATACCAGCTGAACTAATCTAATTCTCTAGTCATGAAGTTCATACTTTCCACATTTACCGCAAGAGGCTTTCTTCTTTGAGAGTGGGGGTGGGGGGGAGCCCACCCCCACTGATAGCCAATGGTGGGCTCCAAACAGTGCAGCGGTGTGGGGTGGGGGGTGGATATTGAGGCCATGATTGGATGAACCCTGCTGATTCTAAGTGTAACAGGGACTGCTTTGCCAGTTGGATGATCCTTCATGACCCACCTTCCTGGTATAGCTGTACCTTAACCAGCAATGAGAAGAAAGGAGCAATGGGCATGAGAGTGAGTCCATCTTCTTGCCCTGGGAAGTGCTGCTCGTAGCTCTTTAGCCTCTACCTGCCAAGTTTGGTAATTTACCCTTCCTAACTGCCACCCTACTCCATCAACATCTGCCCTGCCTCCTGTTAGTATCATAGATAGATGAGACTCCAATGGAAAGTAAGGGTTCTGAAGGAGAACTCAATAAGCCCTTTAATTTCTTGAGGGATGTGTAATAAAAAAGTAAACAAAACTTGTCTTAACTGCTCCTTCATTCAAGAAACACTTACTGAGAACGTGCTTTGTATGATCTTAATGACAGAGCCCTCCACTCTCAAAGGGTTCTCCTTCTGGTGGAAAATAGACATTGGGGGCATTGACTATTGTACATTGTGGTGAGGGCTGTCACAGAGTTCCGTGCAGAGCATAGTGGAGCACAGAAGAGGGAGGGATTGTCAACCTTGCCTTGGGACACTCTTTGGAAAGACTTCACAGAGGCTTGGGGATGAGAATTAGCTCAGGCCAGGAAGGGTGCAGTTGTGCACATCAGGCCTTCCCACTAAAGAGCATGTTTTAAATCTCAACTTGTCACATGTAGGGGAAATGACCAGAGTATGCAAAAGGGTGGTAGGAGATGAACCTGGAAAAGAAGATAGAGAACAGTCTCTATTTGGGGTGGGCTATGTATGGCAAAGCATGCGGCTAGAAATCGTGTCCCAGAGGGAGTGGGGACATATTTATTGAACTTTTTAGGTCATGGCAACATGACATGAAAACGTGATCATGTTTTCATTTTAGGATGCACATGCTGATAGTGGATTTAGAAGATGGACTGGGTAGGATTGGTGGCATGAGACTGGAGGCAGGGAAACTCAGCTCTGGATTTTGGGTGAAAAAACATCATATCCTGGAATATTATGCTTGGGGAGGAGGCTCATGGAAAGAACTTCATAAAATGCATGTGTTCTTTAGCCCTTTAAGCTTCATTCTCATACCTGTAACTTGTATTTGAGAATAGAAGGGATGACCTGTTTTCCTTATAACAGAGAGGATGGAACCAAACCCACAGGATGTGTTTAAGCTGGCATTGCATGAAAGCAAACCACGGTCAACTGCATCTTATTCACCAGCTTAGTCCCGGCCACTTGCTCTGACCCACTTCACACCCACATTCCGACTTACTCCCAACCAACCTAATCTCTGGCCTTGTGATTCCTTCAAGGGCTTATGCTCTCCCTCCTCCACCTCCTTCTGCCCCTCCACACACCACTTTTCCAGCTTTGACCTTCAGCTTTGACCTTCAGCTTTTGCTCAGGCGCTCTTTACATTTGTTGCCAGCTCTGCTGTCATCTCCACTATTTGGGGTCTGGCTCATGCCCTGATGAGAGGAGCCCCCGCTGGGCTCACCCCAGCCCTGTTAGCAGCCCCTGCCCGGATGTGCTTGCACACAGGATTTCGGTCTTTGCATTTCAGTAGGAATCAAGAGTTATTAATTAACCCAGGGTGGAACGTATTATGAAACATCCCAGAAAGCTGGAACAAACCAAAGGGACTTCTGAACTCACAGCAGGGAAAAATGCCTTTTAATTGACTTGGATGACTTCACTGCAAAAATCTGTCTAGCTGTTATGCTAAACTGGAAACTAATCTATTAGGTTGTCTAAGGAATCTCCCAGCCCACCCTGACCAGAATCTCTAGAGGTGGGGAGTGTGGCCGACACATAAACAGGATGTATGCTTTGAAATGGCTTCTTTTGGATCATCTCCAGTCTGGCTGCCTTTTCTAGACCCTGGGAAAGAAAGGAGAGGCTGGCATCTTAGAATGAGTTTATATGTTCTACAATGTGTATCTTTAACATCACATAGAAGCTTTCCTAAGGCACTGCTTCCTTTAGAGTAAAATTCAGCCTAAGCTGAACCTGCCTTGGGCCACTTCTCTTAGGGAGTTTAGAGGGTGACATAAGGTAATTTCCACAGATGGTGTTGTCATGTATGTGACAGCTGTGCAGCCTGGGCTCGGAGGGGATTAGTGAAAATAACCAGTGTCTAATCATGTGCTTACTAAATGCCAGGCACACGCTGAGCACTTCCTGCAGATTAGTTTATTTATCCTTGTAACTACCCTATGAAGAGTAGATGCTGCAAGTTCCCCCATTCTCCAGATGAGGAAACTAAGGCTAAGAGAGGTTGTGTGGCTTACTCAAGGCCACACAGCTTATAAGTGGCAGAGCTGGAATTCACAGTTTGACTCCAGATGCTGTTTTACCTGGGAAGGTGTATCCTGGAGAAGTAAAACCTGAAAAGGACGTGATGAATTTCCTCTTCTGTGTAAGCGCTGGCTTGTGCATTAGACTTGCTCCGTGGGACCCAAAGTTGGCCTACATGGTCCTCTGCGAGTTAGCTCCTGCCTACCTTACCTCAAGGTTTAGCTCAGGCATTATTTCTATTCTGCTTCCCCTGAGCTGCTTGTATCTAAGCAGGACAAGGTGCCTCTAAACCGTGCTCTCACATACCTCATGCATATTTCTACCATCACACTTACCAGATTGCTTTGAAATTACTCTTTCACCTGCCTACCACTCCCTCTGGACTCTGGGCTTATAGAGAACATGGAGGGTATCTTTGTTCAACCTACAAGTATTTACTGAGTGCCTACTATGTGGTAAGTGCTAGGGCTGAAATGGCAATTAAAAACAGATGTAGTCTCTACCTGATAGAGCTTAAAATCTAATGAGAGGGACAGATATTAATCACATAATTGATTTCTCTCTCACTCACACACACACACACACACACGCGCACGCACACACCATAATTACAAACTGATTAGGAGCCATGAATAAAAGATACATAGTGTTATAGTAGCATGATACTACTGGGCACTTAATTTAGGTACTTAGTAGGTGCTTCGAGTACCCAGATACATAATCTGTGCTCAATAAATATTTGTGTGACTTTTCTGAAGTAGGGGAAAATGAAAAAGCTACAGAGAAAATATCGGATCTACTATAAGAACTTCCCAGGAAACAGAGTCACCCAAATATTCTTTTATGTGGTAAATGACACAGGTAAAGCACTAATCTGACAGCAACGATACAGGTAAAGCAATGCTTGACATTAGGTTTACACAGCATGTCAGCCACTGTCTGAGTTTCCTGTATACATTTAATCCTCACCATGACCCCACCAAGGAAATACTGATGGAACTGAGGCTCGAGAGGTTAAGTGTCCTGCCCAAGGCCACCCAGTGGTCGGTGGAAGAGCTGAGATGTAGGTGCTCCAGAAGCCCTGGCGCCCATAAAACTGACCCTGCATCTTATTGCCTGTCTCGATCTTCTTTAGAACCGTGGCTAATCACCTGGTGTTCCTTGCCCAAGGTCACGGTGCTGGTTACAGTAGAGGCAAACTTGTCTCCTTCTTGCCAAGTCAGGCTTTGGGAATTCTCAGGGCAAGAACTTGGCAATGATAAGAGGGCAGTGCCAAATTGGAAGTGGAACTGAGTCCCATTAAGGGACATCGAGTTGCATTTTGGGGGTTCTGCGTGCGTGTTAAAGCGAAGAAGAAAAATTATTATTGAAGGGCAGTTATGTGCCCTTCATGGCTCTAATGTTTCTCACACATTGCTATATTTAGTCCTATTATTGTTCAGATGACGAAATTGAGGCTGGGAGGGGTAAAGTAGGTATTTGTGGGGTTAGAGACAGAATTGTGATTGGAACCTGTGTCTGCCTGTTTCCAAAGTCCAGTTCCCTTGACTCACCTGGTGCCCAGCCAGACCTAGAAAAAAGGCTTGCTTCCTTCAGCCTACAGCACTTTTTCAGATTGATTTTCTCAGAGACCACAGGCAGCCCATCTGGATTTTCTGACCTCCCTTTACCTGTGTTTCTGGAACTTACTTTGCTCCCTCAGGTTTCCTTCATGAGCTTCTGGGTGGGTTCTCACCCAGTTTGAGATGGAACCAGACCAGATGACCTCTCCACCCACCCCACCTCAGGGCCTACATTCTGTCCAGACAGGGAGGAGACAAGCAGCCCTCCCCTCTGGCTGCCAGGAAAAGCAGGGGAAACGAGGGGCTGAACCTCCTGTGGCTGGGCCAGCCAAGTGCCAGGAGCCCCCAACTCCGCATTCATTGGACAGAACGAGGTTTTGATCATTCGTCTCACTTGGCTTATTCTTATACAACTGCGTTGTTCTCTCTCTGACTCCCTTTGCTCTCCATGGCCCCGGCTCCTCGATGTCTATGGGATGAAGACCAAAGTCTCTAGGCAGCACCAAAGCCCTCCCTAACCAGGCACCAGCATGGTGTTCTCACCACCTCTCTTCCTCTCTCTGCTCAGTGGTGCCTCCAAGGGTCTTTGGAGGAGCTAACACTTAATTCAGATGGTCTCTTATTTATAGTGGCTTTCCCCCTTCTGCATCTTTGTTTCTAAAAATGTTTCTATGAATATCTATCTATCTGTCCACTCTTCCATCCATCCATATACCTGTTTGTCCAGTTACCCATCTCTCTAAAACCTAACTCTCTCCCCACTCTTTTTTTTTTTAGGAGGGGTCCTCTAATCAGTCTAGAGCCATGCTTCTTTCCCCTAAATACCTTCACAAAATTTAGTATTTCATAATACTAATAATAGTGATGATAATAATAAATAACTCCCAAATATTAAGCACTTGCTACACACACTTACATACACACACCTGACGCTCTACCAAGATTTTAGTATATATAACCTTACTTTAACCTCACAGTGACCTTTGGAGTTGTCTGTTACTGTTACAGAAGAAATTAAGGTTCAGAGAAATCCAGCAAGGCAGCTTAAAATGGGCAGAGCCAGGATTTGAACTCTTGGCTCCCAAGCAGCCCATACTCTATAAAACACATTCTCCTGACTCCCACTGCTAACTCACCCCTCATTCTGGGATCCGCATCTGCTACCCCTACCACCCTTCTGTGTGGCTTCTGGTTTCTTCTAATCCTCACTTTAATTGCTCTTTGCATGTATTTATTGGGAAATGGCATTAAGAATCTGAAAGTAAACAAGCTCGTTTCACTAGTTCTTATTACCACTCTATAGTGTTTTACTTGTGTGGAGGAAAATCTTTTGTTGCTTCGGAAGAAAGATATTTCAGGGCAGTTTGATGTGATGGACAGAGCTGTGCCTTGGATCAGAAGAGCAAGGGATCAAATCCTGGCACCACCTCTTATTATCTATGGGACTTTGGGCATGTGACACAATGTTCTCAGCTTCAATTTCTTTATTTGCAAAATGAAGATAGTAATAGCAATACTACTGTGTTCAGCACATTGTAGGAATTTGGTTCATTTTAGTTAAATCAGCGAGGACCTTGGATCTGGGTTGACTCATTTGTTAAGGAGGAACTGGCAGATGCACGGAGTGTTTTCCACCTGCTAGTCCTCCCCTCCAGCCACGACAGACACCACTGCTGACCAGCCTCATTATTCTCCACACAGCAGGCAGCAAGATGAAACTCACTGGGTGACCCCAAAGGAGCTTCCAGTTCTCACATTCTGTGGGTTTGATATGAGCTTACTTAAAAAGGATGGTAAATTATGGATAAGGTGGTTGGATCCCGCCATATGAGCTGAGTTGGTAAATATATGATGGGGATGAAACCAAGACCCACTGACAACAGAATGCTGAATTCTATTCTGGCAATTTCTGGAGTTGTCCACTAGAGCAGTTGTTTTCCAGTCATGTCCTTAGAGCCCTGCTGTTCCACAGGGGTACCTAGGGTTGCAAACTGTTGATCATCTTTGGAAGAAGGGGGAGGGGAGAGAAAGAAGGAGGAGGAGGAGGAGGAGGAGGAAGAGGGGAAAGAAGAAGAGGAGGAGGGAGAGGTGGAGAGGAGAAAAAGAAGAGGGGAGAGAGCTTAACTCATCCCTTCTGTATCAGTAATTCTCAACCAGGGTTGATTTTGCCCCTGGGGGCCATTTAGCAATGCCTGGAAATCTTTCTGGTTGTCACAACGGGGATGCTACTGACATCCGTGAGTAGAGGACAGGGATGCTGCTAAACATCTTACAGTACACAAATCAGCCTTCTATAGCAATGAATAAATTATCCAGCTCAAAAGTCAATGTGCCAAGCTTGGGGAACCATGTTCTAGACTGAAACAGCTCCAAGAGTATACCTTTTGCGCAGGTAACCTAAAAACAGGAGGTGGTACTTCAGTTTATGATGATGTGGGCTTCCCAGACCACTCCAAAGAAACTTCACCTTCACTCTCCCTTTTAGTCATCACAGTTGCCTCGGGACAGAGACAGGGCAGGGACCTTCTTCTTTATTCTTACAGACAAAGATGCCAAGGCGGAGGTTTCTCTGATTGCCCCAAGATCCCATAGCAAGGAAGTTCTGAATGGAATAGAAACCTCATGCTCAGTGATCTTTCCAACACAGCCCACCTCAGTAAGCGACTGTGCACCCAGCAGCCCAGCGGAGGCCCAGAGTCAGCTGAAACCCTGAAGGGCTGGACCAAGCCTACTGTTGTCAAGTTGCCTGGGGTTTGTCTTAGTTGAGTATGGTAAGACATGCAGACACGGAAATGACTGTCATGAAGGAAGAAGTGTATTATATTCATAGTACCCTAAAGCAGAGGGCACAGTCTGCCACGATGTGGGGGCCGCAGGGGAGGCACCGTAGCTAGTCAGGCAGCAGAGGGAGCAAGGGGAAATGTGAGCAAGAGCCTTTATTGTGGTTTTGCGGAAAGGAAAGGGCAAGGCGTGGCAAGCAGGTTCAGGGTTGGCTACTTTGAATAATTTTAGCAGGCTCTGGGGTGTAGGGACTGTCCCTGGTTTTCTGGTACCTGGCTACGGGGCGTTAGGGGACAGGGGGATAGTGGCCCAGAGTGAGAGCCTGGTGGTGGAGGTTGCAGTGTGGGCTCTGGACTGGTTGTCTTCCATTTGACAGGCACTGTCTATGGCAAATCTCTTACTCTCTCTAGGTTCTGGCTAACTCTATGAGAGGCAGTCCATCCAGGGTCAGTGAAGCCCCAAAATGTCAAAGCATCAGAATACAGAAAAGAAGACTTGGTTAATAAACCTATCTAACTTCATAGCCTCACCACACTGCTGCTTTTTAACAGTCTTTTAAAACAGAACTCTTTTGTTTCTAACTAAATCTTATGTGAAACCCAATATTTAAGCAAATTGAAAAATAAAAATTACTGCTCTGTTTGATGCAGAGCTTGGAAGGCCCTGAACCTTTGAACCTCCAGGAAGTGTCCAAGGCCCCTCCAAAGACAGCCTCTTCAGAAGTAACTCTCTCACTACCTCCATCCTGCTTGTCCCCTTGCCTTGGGTCCAGCCACAGGGTTGGAAGAAGCCTAGGGGAATAGTTACGGGCAGGGATCCTGGAGCCAGATCACTTGGGTTTGCATTCTTGACCTATCACCTCCCAGCTGTGTGACCTTGGGGAATTATATTTAGTCTCATTGTGCCTTAGTGCTCCCAGCTATAAATTAGGCATAATGATAATAGGACCTACTTTATGAGGTTACTGTCAGAATTAATTGAGTTAACACATGCAAAGCCCTTAGAACAGTACCTGGCATATAGTAAGTGCTTAACAAACTATTATAAATTGTAATCCTAATATAAATATAATTAATGATATTGGATTATAAATATGCTATATTATAATTATTGTATTGCTGCCGGAACTACCAAGACAACACATACAATTACCAGTCCTATTACTACTAGTCATGCTCTTAGTACTATCACTACTTTTGTCTCTACCTCTCCAAAGACTACAACCACTGCTTTTCCTACCTTTGCTTCTATTGCTGCTGTTTCTACCATTGTTCCTACTGGGATAACCATTGCCCCCACTGCCACTGGTCATTGCTACCACCAAGTGAAAATAATGTCAGTTGGGTCCTTAGAGTCAAAGCAGGTGTGAAGGAGCAGAAAATGATAGGAGCCCTCACTGCTGGGCCACCATGGACACGTTCATGCTATTGCTCCTGTATCCTCTTCGCACTTCCCTTGCTCCAGGTTTAGGGGAGGTTAGTTATAAAGTCCCAGGCATGCGGGGCCATTGTTGATGAGCTTGTGCAGTGGTTCTACATTTGTGATGTGGTTTCTCTTAGCCTGCAGGGTCAGAAATGACCCATTATATCTCTTTGTGGCACTGGACATGCAAGTGCCATCATGACTCAAGAATGTCATCGGTTCAGCAGCTCAGAGGGGCTGTTTGCTGTCTGGAATGTGTACAGAGAAAAACCCCCTTGCCTTTGCTTCTCTACATGGGAGTGCATTGAGTGCAGGGGCCTCTTCTTCCCTGACTCTGCCCCTTGCGATCCCCATTTGGGGATTAGGTTCATGCTGGCTTTGGCTGTATCTGGGTCATGCTGTCTTGGAACTACTGTGGCCCCTTGGGAAGAAAATGAGCATCTGAGAAAGGAGGACTCAGCCTTTAGAAACGTCTCTATTGAGGAAAAGGAATCAGGGAAACAACCCTCTGCAAGGAAGAAAGTGGCCTTGGGTTCCCCTTTCCCAAGCCCAGCCTTAATTTGGAGATATTTCACAGTGGACTTTAGAAGGGGTGACCGGTTCATACCAAGCTGCCTTAAATGCTTGGAGCAAAAGCCTATGGGGACTTGCAAATCAACCCCGGGAAGAGAAATTAGTTGTGTCTTGTCTCAGAACTCCCAAAGCCTGCTCCAAAACAAACACATAAGCTGTGCCGGCGGGGAAAGCCTGGCCCTTTTTTCTTCTTCATTTTAGGAACTCCATGTGTGCATTATTTTAAATAGGCGCCAGCACACGAGGCCCTTTTAACAAGATTAAAAACAGATGGGGCCTTAGGCTGTTCAGTAGCTCTCAGAAACTGACATGGGAAGTGCTAAGCCATCTCATGTCCAGGCGATGTTCATTTTCTTCTGGAAGCACAAGTGTGGCCAGGCCTCTCACTCCCAGGGAGCAGGACTCTGCTTCCTGCATCAGGTGTGTCTGCCAGAGGAAGGAAATATCTCCTTTCACTGCATTTACCCGTGTTTGCATTTACTTAACCCTTTGGCAGCCTGGGAGAAAAACGTATTGTGCTACCCTTGGAGGCTCCATGCTTCTGGAGCTGGAAGCATCAGGTTTTAACTTCCTTACTATAAATGGGATTATGACCCTTCATAGCTCATGGCTCTCCAAAGGCTCCCAGTCTCACTCTGAGTAATAGCCAGAGTCCTTCCCACGACTATAGGCCCTTCATGGTTAGACTTCCCTGACTTTCTTCCTGCCTTTGTCTTTCTTGCTTACTCTGATCCAGCCACACTGGCCTTCTCGCGCTGTTCCTTAAAATCAAGCAACAGAAAACAAGTCTTGACGAGGATGTGGAGAAATTGGAACCCTTGTACACTGCTGGTAGGATTGTAAAATAATATAGCTGCTGTAGAAAACAGTATGGTGGTTCCTCGAAAAGTTAAACAGAATTACCATATGACCCAGCAATCCCACTTCTGGGTATATGCCCAAAAGAATTGAAAGCAGGGACTCAAACATGTTTGTAAATCCATGTTCATAGCAGCATTATTCACAAGAGCCAAGAGGTAGAAGTAACCCAAGTGTTCACTGGCAAATGAATGGGTAAAAAAAATGTGATATATATCCATACAATGGAATATTATTCAGCCTTTAAGAGGAAGGAGATTCTGACATATGCTACAACATGGACAAACATTGAAAACATTATTCTAAATAAAATAAGCCAGACATAAAAGGACAAATATTGTGATCCCACAATATATGAGGTACCTCAAATAGTCAAATTCATAGAGACAGAAAGTACAATAGTGGTTACCAGGGGCTCTGGAAGATGAGGAGTTAGTATTTCATGGACACAAAGGTTTTGTTGTGGATGAAGAAAACGTTCTGGGAATGGATGGATGGTGGTGGTGGTTGCACAACAGTGTGAATGTATTTAATGACACTGATTTATACACTTAAAAACAGTTAAAATGGTAAGTTTTATGTTATGGGTATTTTACCACAATGAAGACAAACTTTAAAAGACTCAAGCAAACACACCCTGCCTCAGGGCTTTTCTCTTTGCCTGGAACCCTCTTTCCCGATGTATCTGCATGGCTCATTCAGGTTCTTTGCACAAATATCTCCTTCTCAGAGGTGCTTGGCCACGCTGTCTGACATGGCACCCCCCCATGCACACTTCTCAATCACTCTGTGTCATGTCACCTGCTTAATTTTTCTTCACAGCGTTTAGCACTCTGAGTGCTAACCCTGCAGGTCTTTCCAAAGTGTCCAGCACCAAGCCCAAGCTGCTGGAGGGCAGCAGGGCCTCCATGTCTGGGGTTCAAATCCAGCCATATTTCCTGAGGCCTAAGCAGAGGGAGTGGCCAGTCCTCATCTTGGTGCAGGGCTTTACCCTGGTCCCCTGGATGTGCAGACTGGATTGAGTGGAGGGAAGCGGGGAGGGGAGACAGCTGGCAGGCAGCCCTGGGGAGAGGAGGTGAGGCCCACGCTGTGGGTTGCAGCAGGTAGAAAAGGAAGGTTGAATGCTTTTTTCCTTCCTACAGTGCTGAAAATGGTGTTGGATGTGTACAATGAAAACTAAATAAAGGAAAGCATGTTAAGGTAGGCTAGAGTATTTGTTTTTGTCATCACATTACCAGTTTCAATTTGGAAAAAAGAATCTACAGAAATTAAATTACATCAGTGTTATTTCAACTTCTTCAGGATCTCCCCTCCTCCGGTGGCACAGGGTCGTGCCTGCTGCATATCTAGCCTCATCCCACCCCAAGCAACTCCTCCCAAAGCTCCAGCCCCACAGTCACCTTCTCACCTTCAGTCTCGCACCCACCTGTGAAACAACTGCCAAACATGGACTCTGCTTCTGCACCCAATCTGCAACCCATCCATCATCCATCTGGAGAAATGTGGGGAGACTTTCACACCTGCTTTGTTTAATCCTATAAACAAACACACTTTTCTGATCATTCAGCAGAATGGTGTTTAAACCTGTGGAACCCAGCTCAACAATGAGAAGTAGATGTCAAGGGGACATGACCCATCATCCTTTTCTGCGTAGCTAAGCCGTGGTCTTAAAATCTCTGAACATTTGCCCGATCTGTCATCGATAGCAAAAATTTGTTGCAGGTGGCAAAATTTGTTCCTAGGTCTCTCAACCTTATAAAAGCTCTAGAGATGAGAAGAGATGAGGCTCTGGTTGTGCCACCACTCTGTCCCCCCTTAAAGCTTCTTCCTCCTCCTCACACTCCTCCTTCCCCCCTCCTCCCCCTTCCCTCTTCTTCCCCCTTACCCTCTCTCTCCATTTTTCTCCCCCTCCCCCCCTCCTCCCTCTCCCTGTCTCCTTCAGTGAACACTCTTTCTATCCTCAGGACATTATCAAAAGCTCTCGCTACCCTTGAAGTTTTCCCTGGCAGAGGGAAAATGACAATGGATGTTTTACTTTGATTCTCAGGTGCTGTTGCTTCTCGGGAATATGAACAGGAAGGAGTGACTGTCCAGGCAGAATTAGGGCTTGCCTGGGTCCTCTGGCCACCAGCCAGTAGAACCCTACCTTAACCCCTAACAAATGTACATCTAGGCTTTGGAGAACAAAACTTGGCCATTAAGAAATTCCTTAAAAATCAGGATGACACAACTACTGGTGCTTTTTCTCAAACTCTACTCCTTGACTTCTTGCATTACCAAATGTGATGATGATAATGCTGATGAAGATGATGAATTGTTACGTTCACTGACGTTGGTAAAGATGATGTTGGTGATGAGGATGGTGATGGTGTTAACATCTTAGTGTCTCATGCAGAATAAAATCCTTACCACGATCTGTTCCATCGTCCCCTCTCTGACCTTGTCTCCTTCCACTCATGCCCTCACTAGCCCTGTTCCAGGCAGGGCTTCCTTGCTGTTCCTTGAACTCTGCACATTTGTTCCGGCCTCAGGGCCTTTGTGCTTGCTGTTCTCTCTGCCTAGAAAACCACCCTCCTTACTGGTATGGTCTCCCTCATTTTGCTCATATCACTGACCAAGTGCCACTTTTCCTGACCGCCTTCTGTTTTTCTTCTCCTGACACATTATTTATTGTTAATGGTCTATCTCACCCCATTAGATACAAGTTCTGTGGTAACAGGGATTTTTGTCTGGTACTTTCACTGCTGTGTCATCAGAGAAAGTAACAGACACAGTAGTTGCTCAAAAATGAGTTGTTAAATGAATTAATGGATGACGTGAGTTCAAGTTCCAGCTCTCTTGCTCAGTAGCTTTGTGATCTTCGCCAAGTCATTTGCTCTCTGTTTCTCAGTTTTCTCATCCGCTAATGGGAATGCTAATGCCTACCCTCGTATCAAGAGGTCATTGTAATGATCAAATTAAAGAATATAACCGTCATAGCTAACATTGATTACTCACTTATTTTCACTTAGGCACCTTGCTAAGGGCTCCTAAATGGATTAATTCGTCCAGTGCTCACTACTGCCCTAGGAAGGTACCATTCTTAGCCTTGTTTACAGATGAGGGACTGAGGCATAGAAAGGCTAACTTGTCTAAACTTGCACAGCAAGTTAGGGGTAAAGCTCAGATTCAGACTCATGGGGTTCAGTTCTAAAAACCATTATATACCAAACACTTCGTAAACTGCAAATCAGTGCTGTTGATTTTTTAAAAAAATAATGTGGTAAACTCCAACTAATTTTGGATATTTCATTACTTGAACATTTAAGAATGTAGGTTTTATCATTTTATTTTTCTACCTTTTTATGTATATTTTGACATGTTTTTATGTTTTTTCTCTCCCTTCCCTGCCTTCTCCACACACACACACACACACACACACACACACACACACACACACACACACACACACACACACACACACACACTGGAATATTATGATTTTCTGATGAGCAGAGGTGCCTTTGCATCTTCCTGTGTAGCTGGGGGTTTGGCATGGGAGGCGGGCAGTACTGCCAGGCAGCACTCGCTGACCCAGTGGCCAAGACCTTCGCTGAGATGCCCAGCACTGCTTCTGCACAAGATTTCCTCCCCTGGAAGTGTCCACTGAATGAGTCTGCAGACTTTCAAAGTCTGCAAGGTGAGTCTGTACTGGTGGAAAAGAGCTCAGCCCCGAGATGCCAGCCAGGGAAGTCACTGAGCCCATCAGGCCCTCGGAGCTGAAAACACGGCCTCTGCTGGGAAACCGAAAGGAAGCAGTTCTTGCTGAGAGCAGGCCTTGGGCCGCCTGCCAAGTACTTGCCATCAACAGGGCAGTTAGAAGAAGCAGAGTGGTGAAGGAGGGGCCTGTAGGCTTCCCTAGCAGACACTGCATACTGACGTGGAGAAGACACTAGAAGATGTAAAAATGAGAGCTCTGCGATTTAGGACACGAGTCACCCCGAATAAGCCACTTGGTGCAGTGTGAAGGGTGTCAGCCTGGGTTTGGATCTCAAGCTGCAACTTTGGACAAAGTCACTCTGCTTCCCTGGGCCTCACCTTTGGCATCTGCAAAATGAGCATCTGTTCATTCAATGATATTTACAGAGCACCTGTTCTCTTTCCCCAGACAATGGTTTAGGTGCTGGGTTAGAGCTCTGAGCAAAACAGACAAAATCCCTGCCCCCTGGAGCTTCTGTTCTAGTGAGAGAGATGGACAATTAAATATTTAATTGGGATGGATGGAAATATTTATGTCAGAGGGGGATGAATGCTGTGGGGGAAGATTAAGCAAGAAAACTGAGCTTGGAGCACAGCAGATGCTTTGTGGGGAGGTGTCACTGTGGGCGCCAGGGAGCAGAGGTGTGCTGCCAGCTCCGGGAAGCAAGACTTAGAGGCTGGGGGATTGGAGGCTGGAGTTGCTCAGTGTGTTTGACAATGGAAAGGAGGCCAGTGTGGAAATGACAGCGTGAGTTCGAACTGGGGAGGACAGGGGATGGTGGGAGGCAGTGTCATGTAGGATCTCACAACCTGTGTAAAGCTTAGGTTTTTTGTATTTAGTACTGTTTTATTATTGCTGCTGTTTATGCTTTTAATGATTCTCTTAGACTCTATGAGACTCTGAAAGGACTTAAGAAGTGAAGAAGATTACAGTACATGCAGAATGCTGATTTTTTAAAAAGGAATTTGTTAATAACACAGTTTCCTTCCCAAGAGTAAACATAACAGTCTGTTAGGGATTAGGGTGGAATTTTGATGAAAACTTGCTAGAGGACTTGAGAATGCCCCAATCCTACCTTGACAATCACCACCACCAGCCCTTTTCCAGGTTCCTAAGGCAGACAAAAACACAAAGAGGAAGAGCAAATAAGAGTTGAAATACCACTAAGTGTTAGCTGGCCTAGGCCCACCCCCCCACCGCCACCCCGTGCAGGGGCACCTGCTGAAGCTGGCCTGAATCACCTCTAGACCAAAGCAGTGCAGCTTCTTACCTGTCTTTAAAGCCAAAATCCCATTCATGGACATCACTTACTACATATGTATTACTAGATAGTTCTGAGGTACAACGAACACAATTGTAAAAAGAAAGAGCAGGACAGCTGGGCCTCTTTGGAATCAGAGTTCACTGCTGCCAACTCATGGGAGAGAGTGGCTGAAAGAGAGATGGATGCCGAGGTTGGCCTCTGAGGAGCTGCAAAGCAGGAGAGAGGACGTTAACATGATGACCACCCAGATCAGCAGGCACTCAGCTACAGAGAAGCAGAGTGTGGAAGCCGGAATCACACACGATTGCCTGGCTTTTCAACCCAGCAATGACCCTGTCCACTGTTTAATGCAGCATTGTGATGTCCTAAGCACTAGATTAACAGTTCCTTTTTATGAGGTGTAGTGAGAAAGGTTAGCGAATAGGGCAGAGGGTGAGAAGTTGTCCTAGCATTAGGACAGGTACTGGAGGCTGCCCACCTTCTGCTATCAGCTCAGTATCTGTGTATCTCTTGTCTCTCTTTCCTCTCCTGCAAATTACAGAGGGTGTCTAAGGCCATGGAAAGGGGCACACTCTAAGGGCTTTGGGGTACAGTCTGGACCAGATAGGTCTTCACTAACTAACAGGAATTTCCAGTATCTTATCAGCCACCCTTGGATTCCAGAACAATCTGTCTGCCAGCATCTTGTCTTTCTCAGGAACTCTGGACAACAGCTCTTTTGTCAAAATCCTCCCTCCTTCAGTCAGGCTTCATGGTCAAGGCTGATAGCTGCTACCTCCACATTCCCACACATTTTTGGTTTCTTGTGTACATTCCAGTCACTCATCCAATTCCAAGTCCCAATTTCAGTTTCTTTCCCATTGATCTGTGGGCCTAATAGCATCTTCAACTTATTATAATAATGATGATTGCAATCACCATTTTCTACTCTGTCAACAACATCATTATCATCGCAAATGCAATTATTGGTAACTAAACATGAATACCCCTTGCTTTCAGTAATATTATCTGCTTGGCATCACATACTTGCCAGGTGCCAGTTCCAGAGAGAATCAGCGAAAGACCTTACAGGAAACTGAATGCGTTCCATCTTGTTTGTGTGTGTGTGTGTGTGCACTCGTAGGTGTGTGTGCACGTCTTTTCTTGGAACTGGACATGTGTTTAATTATAAACAGGTGCTTATATTTCCTTCTGATCTACGGTGCTGTAGAAGAGATTTTGTTAATGGATATGATTCCAACCATATCTAGCACTGATAATAGAGCCTGGAACTTAGAAAGTACTATGTAAATATTTGTGGTTAAATATTTACCGCTCCCCTACTCTGCATACCTTAGTGTTTCCCAGTGGTCTCCCAAAGATGACTACACCCTAATCCCTGGAACCTATGAAAATGATACTCCAAAGGGAGTTGAAGATGTGATTACAATTAAGGACTGAAGATAGGAAGAGTATCTCTGATTATCCAAGTGGGCCAGTCTAACCACAGAAGCCCTTAAAAACGGAGAACTTTCTCTGGCTAGAGAGGGAGATGTGGCAGAAGGGAAGTCAGAAAATTTTGGAGAATGAGAAGGACTTAACATGCCGTGACTAGTTTGAAGATGGGAAGTGCAATGTGACAAGGAGTGCAGACAGCCTTAAGGAGCTGGGAGAGGCTCCCAGCTGAAATCAGCAAGGAAGTAGGACCTCAGTCCTACAACTGCAAAGAACTCAATTCTGCAAACAACCTGATAGGCTTGGAAGCAGCTTCTTCCCAAAGCTTCCCAGTAAGAGCCCAGATGGCTGATACCTTGATTTTTGGCTCTGTGAAACCTGGAACAGAAATCAGCTGAACTAACATGGACTTCTGATGTATACAGTGAGATAATACATTTGTGTTGTCTAAAATTGTTACATTTGTGGTAATTTGTTATGGCAGCAATAGAATACTAATACCCTATAGAGTGACATTCACATTCCTTCACAGGGAATTCAAAATCCTCAGAACTGGTCTCCCACCCACCTTTCTAGCTCTGTCCTATTGTGTTCCTCCATATACTCCATGCCCCAGCTACAGAAGACATCTCACTACTCCATTGATCCGAGAACCCTGTGTTCTCACCTGCGCTTTTGTTCGTGGAAACTTAGATTGGGCCTTTTTCCTCCTCTCTGCCTGGAAACACCCTCCCCATTCCTGTGGTCTAGTGGATCTGGCAATGGACAGAGTTTCAGAAGGCGAGTTATTTAGCATGTGTAGGTGCCCACCTATAAAATATAAAAATAACACTTTATTCTACAAGTATGTTTTCAATACCTGCTGTGTACCAGGAGCTGGGTATAAAGTGGTGAACAACTTTCTAATAAAAATATGATTGCTTGGCATTTCTTTTTCATATGCTGTGATAATAGTATTTTCCTTCTGTGATCATTAGGAGACACTGGTTAAGAAAGGAAGAGAGATGAAAATGAAAGGGACAATAGATGTAATTGACTCATGTTGATTATGACTTTCATTTTGAAGATGAAGAGAATTAAAGTGGAGAGAGAATGAGGGGTTTGCCTAAGGTCATACACGGGTCAGTGTTAAATCCAAAATTTACCTCCCTGGACCCCAGACTTCAAGACCAATTTCTTTTCCACCATTCTTTCCTTCCTCCATGTATATGTTTACTAAAAGTTATAAACAGGAAAACTCAGATAGTCCAGCACTTTCAGGTATCATTGAGATCAATGTTGAAAACCTCGCACACCTGGTTTTAACAAGAGTAGCAAAATACAAAGACCATATATATGCCTGATTTTGTGAAAACCTATTTGTCTTTAATGGTGTCTGGTGGTAATATCCTGCAAACATATAACATGACTATTTTCTTTCCTAAAACAGAATCTTGACAATCATAGTTATTTGCAGCCTTCATGTAACTTTAAAATCTCCCTACTAACAACAAATAAGTAAAAAGTAATGCAGATAAGATAGTGGGCTCAAGCTTTCAACAAAGTACAATAGAAAGAAGCTAAAATAATAGAGGATGTTTAAAACTGTGCTGAAACTCACAAGTTCATTTAGAAAGCAAAGAAAAATTTGTAGGTGTAGGTAAGCATGGCAATGGTGGAATGCCACAGTCACCATTCCTCAGTATAGGTGGAGACCCAAAGTAACAGAAGTGCTGGCTTCTTTGTTTATCATCCTCCCAGCTGGCAGATCACACTAACAAGCTGTTAAGAATTGTTTTCACTGTCAGGGAAGCTGAGGGGACTGAGCTCTTGATTTTTCTTTTTTTTTTTTTTTTTTACCTTTAAGAGAGGTGGGGCTTTCCCCTGAGGAACTCTTTGAGAGGTCTGGCTGCAATGGTGGGTTGAAGTCTGAATTAGGGAATAGTACTGGAATATATTCTGTCCAGTCAATTACATCGCTAGGGAAACATCCAATCAGTTTATTCTGAACAGAGCCTTTGAGGTTGTCTGGTTGCCCAGTGTCTGCGTGTATCTTGGAGTGGGTGAGTAGGAAGACTTTTTATCTGATCAGCAGGTTGAGGGGGTAAGAGGTATGTGGTCATTCTGCCTTGTCTTTGGACCTATTATCACTGGGTACTATTTGGGTTGCTTCCTTCTTAGAATATTATACTATCTGATGTCAAGACACTGTCAGGCTACAGTAACTGAAACAACTTGAGACAGAGGTAAGGATAAACAAATAGATCAGTAGAATAGAATAGAGAATTTGTAAATAGACTGCCACATACGAAGTGACTTGATGTTTGGCAAAGGCATCAGTGCAATTCTATTAAGAAAGATTGGTCTTTTTAATAAATAGTGCCAAGTTATTTGAATAACCACATGGAAAAACTTAACCTACCTTACATCTTATGCAAAAAATTAATTATAGATGGATTATAGACCTCAATGTGAAATATAAAACAATAAAGCTTCACATGACCTTGGGATAAGCAAAACATTTTTAAACTAAATACAATAAGAACACTAACGTAAAAGTTATTACAATTGTTTTCTGTATTTATATAAAATCTTCATTTTAAAAATTATGAAAGTTAGAAGATGAGCCACAGACTAGAAGAAGATATTTGCAAATGGTTGTATCTAACAAAGAATGTGTCCAGAATATATTTTACATACCTCTTACATACTAATAAGAAAAGTGCAAACAAAAAATAAAAATATGAACAAAAGATTTGAACAGGCATTTAATCAAAGAGATTATCTAAATTGCTCATTAGCACTTGACAAGGTGCTCAATATCACTGTCAGAGAAATGCAAATTAAAACTGCAATGTGCTACCACTAAACACCCATCAGAATAGCTAAAACTTAAAACACTACCAAGTGTTGAAGAGGACATGGAACAACTATAATTCTCATAATCCTAATAGGTGTTTAGATTGATGAAACCACCTTGGGAAATTCTTCAGTGATATTTTCTAAAGCTAAATATATGCCTATCCTATGACCCAGCAGTTTCACTCCTAGGTATATCCCCAAAAGAAATGAGTGTATATGTCTGCCAAAAGAGATGTACAAGAATGTGCAAAACACCTTTTTTCTTAATAGCCAATGACTAGAAATAGTCTTGAGTGTCCATGATCAGCAGAACAGGTAAATGTATTATTGTATACTCAGACAATGAAACACTACACAGAAGTAAAATGATTTCATCTAACCCCAACATCATGGATGAATCACACAGATATAATGATGAGTGAAAAAGGCAAATACCAAAGAGTACATACTGTGAGATTCATTTATATGAAGTTCAAGAACTTGCAAAAGTAAGCTATGGAACTAGAAGACATTAAAGTGGTAGCATCATGGTGTGAGAGTTGATATCAGCTATAATGAGGTTGAGGGAGCATTCAGGGAGGCTGGAAATTTTCTTAGTCTTCATCCTGATATTGATTATACAAGTACAAATCAATTAAAATCCATCGAGCGCTAAACTTAAAATTCGTGAACTTTAATTTAGCTATCCCTCTTTTTTTTTTGAGGCATTCTTCTAAGGTTCACAATATCTTTATCAAGATCTATCTTTAAGTAAGATTATACCACTTTACATACACTGTAAGAACTTTTTAACAGTACATTTCCATTTCCATCTTTGTGTTCTTGTTACACTTTCTACTTCCACACGTGTCATAAACTCCCATAATACATAGTATTGTTTTGCAGTCAGTTGTTTGCCCTCGGAAGCAGAGAACTATGCTGAAGCAAAAGGAACAGACTTCCTTTTGAGTCCTGGAGTATTTACAAATGTACTTTTTATGGAAGAATGAAGAGTGAAAGTGAGGTGCCTACAGGCATGGCAAACTATGACAACTTGACCCTAATTCAAATTAAGGAGACTTTGAAGAAAAACGTCATCAGAGAAATTAGAAATATAAACAAGAAAGTATAAGTGGTCCAAATGAGTATAATTTCCTCTAGAATAAATTTGATTTCAGAAATATTTTTTAAGTTGATTATTTTTATAGACATTTTAAAACAGAAAAAATATTTCATATTTATCCATTTAGTTACCATATGCAGAGTTCTTCATTTTGTGTCAGTACAAATTTCCATCTAATTTTATTTTCCTTCTGCCTGAAAAGCTTCCTTTAACATTTCTTAGACTTACAATAAATTCTCTCAAATTTTATTTGCCTGAAAAAGTTTTTAGCATGCCTTGATTTTTTTAAAATGTAGTTTGCTGGATATAAAATTCTAGGTTGACAATTTTTTTTTCTCAGTACTTTAAAGAAGCTGTCCCACTGTCTTTTAGTTTAATGTTTTCTGACGAGACATTGGCTGCCTTTCTTATCTTTGCTTCTCTTTATATAAAGTGTATTTTCCCCCTCTGATTGCTTTGAAGATTTTCTCTTCATCACTGGTTTGTTAGTAAGCTGATTGTTATGTGCCTTGGTAGGATTTTCTTTATGTTTCTTCTGCTTGGGATTCACTGAATTTCTTGGGTCTGTGGGTTTATAGTTTTCATCAAATTTGGAAAAATTTTGGCCATTTTTCTTTAAATATTTCCTAACCGTAACCCTTTAAAAACCCTTATGATCTTACCTTTTTTTCATTCTAGAACTTCAGTTACACATATATTAAACTGTTTGATATTGTCCTGTAGCTTACTGAGGTTCTTTTTTTTTTTTTTTTCCAGTATTTTTGTGCCTGGGCTTCATTTTGTACAAGTGTATATTGCTTTCTCTTCAAGCTCACTCATATTTTCTTCTGTTTTGTCTAATCTGATATTAATCCCATACAGTACATTTTATGTTTAAGATATTATACTTTTAATCTATGAAATTTCTGTTTTTTCCATTTTTAAGTTTTTCTTTTCTCTCTTTATCATGTTGAAGTTTTCCTCTACCTTCTTGAGAATGTGGAGCATATTTATAATAGTTGTTTTAACTTCCATTTCTGCTCTTTCCATCATCTCTCGTTTCTGGATCTTTTCTTGATTTCTCCTTAGTATGGTTCATATTTTCCTGCTTCCTTGCATGTCTGGTAATTTATGATTGAATTTCATAAATTTTGCAATGTAAATTTAACATGTTGGGTGTTGGATTTTGTTGTATTCCTATAAATAGTGTTGTACTTTGTTTTGGGATGCAGTTAAATTACTTGGCATAAGTTTGATCCCTTCAGGGCATGCCTTTAAAACTTTTCTTAGTTTTAAAACTTTAAAACTGTTAAACCTTTAAAATTTTTTTTAGACAGATCTAGATAGAGTGATTAATCATCCCAGTCTGCCTGGGACAAAGGAGTTTCCCAGGACATGGAACTTTCAGTTAAAGACTGAGACTGAAGGGGCTTCTGAAAAGTGGGACTTTTGGTTTTAAAGTTGGGAAAGCTCCAAGTAAACTGGTACAAATTGGTCATCTTAGATCCAGAGCATGCTGCAGTCCAGGGCTAATTTAGCCCTACTACTAAATTTTTGAGAACTCTACTCATATTACAAGGTCTTTACACTTTGACTGGTGAGAATATGAACTATCTCCAGCCCTGTGTCTGGAGTGTTGAGTCTACTGTTTTCTGATAGTTCTATCATTGGCCCTGAGTACTTTCCTTTCATGCATGCTCAGATCAGTACTCAGCCAGAGACTTACAGATCTGCCTGGAGGTCTTTTTCTGGGCAATTGTATCTTTCCTTTGCTCTGCACTGCAAATTCTAGCCACCTCAGCATCCCTGAATCCTAACCTCTGACTCTTAGTGAGACTTCTGGGCACTGACTGCATTCTCCCACGCCTGGGAATTGCCTCCAGGCAGTCAGCTAGGGCAATCACAGGAGTAATTTCATGTGTTTCCTTTCTGCAGGGGTCACAGTCCTGCAATGCCTGTTGTTCAGTGTCTGAAAACTATTACTTAATATAGTTTGTCTGGCTTTCTAAGTTTAAGATGAGAGTGTAAATATAATCCCTGTTACTCCCTTGTGGCCATTAAGCAAAAGTCCTTGCTCTTTATATTTTATGCCTTAATATTTTGAAAATTGTTTATGTTATAAATATTTGAAGGGGTTGCTCTTTTTCTGGTTATACTATTTTTTATGCATTCAGTTTACTCTCACTAAGACAATTAAATATTTGAACATAATAATGATAGCTGTTTACAGAGATCCTCTTCCTGTGTATGTCTCAGCTCTGTGCTAGATGCTTCATATACACTATCTTGAATCTTTACCAAAATTTTAAAGGTAGATACTACTGATATCATTGCCTCCATTTTAGAGGTGAGATTCAAAGCAGTTAGTAACTTGACCAAACACATCAGCTAATATCTTGAACAGTTATATTTAAATGTAGTTTCTTTGAAAATTATTTATCTATACCACAATGCCTAATGTGTAGTATTTAAAGAGACATTACATTAAAAATAGTTGGGACCAAAATGTTTTGAGGTCAAAAGGTTAACTTATGTAGAAAATTTAAGTGACTCTGATAGTAGTGTTTTACAATATATTACTGTATGTGTGTGTGAGAGAGAGGGGGGGAGAGAGAGAGAGAGAGAGAATGTATGTGTGTATTTATATGCATTTAATTATGTGTTTGGTGAAGTGGATAAAGGAGCCTTACCTAAACCAGTTGACCTTCTTTGAACCCTGACACCTTTGCATGCAATAGTAAAATTGGATCCAATTTCCAAAATTATTGTATTACTTTTCTAGGATTGTTGTAACAAATTACCACAAACTTGGTGGCTTAAAACAGTAGAAATTTATCCTCTCAGTGTTCTGGAGGCCTGAAATCTGGAATCAAGGTGTCAACAGATCTGCACTCCCTCTGAAGGCTCTAAGGGAGACTTCTTCCTTTCCTCTTCCAGTTTCTAGTTACTCCTGTTGTTCCTTGGTTTTTGGCAGTGTAACTCCAATCTCTGCCTCTGTCTTCACACAGCCTTCTTTCCTGTGGCCCTCTGTCACCCCTTCTCTTCTTTTGTAAGGACATCTCATTATATTTAGGGCTCACCCTAATCCAGGATGATCATCTCATTTGAGAGCCTTAATTATATTTGCAAAGACCCTATTTCCACACAAGGTCACATTCATAGATATCAAGTGTTAGAACTTGGACATATCTTTTAGGGGATACAATTCAACCCACTACAGTTTCTACGAGAGCTTTCAGGGTCTTTAAAATTGGCTGGTCTTTGGGATTCTACCAGGGGAGTCATCATGCTAACCTGAATGAGAGATGGTTAGATACGTCTATGCTCATTCCCGTGGTTGTTGAAGTTTTTAGAAAGTTAAATGCAAGAGGTGCACTTTCTTTGCTACCTCGACTCTCCGTGCTTGACCGAGCAGAGGCTCGCTGCCCTATAACCCAGGCATCTACCTTCTGTAATTACTCATAAACCATGACCAGGAAACAACTGTAGACACCCGGATCTGACCAAGATGAACTTCTGACTGGTATGTACAAGCCTGAGGGTGTCTTCTGTCGAGGTATTTGGCCTTCCATTTGGGCAGCAAGACAGCCCCTGGGTCTTTGCCATCTATGAGTTAGAAATTCTACCATCCAAGATTCTGATTCACTCCCTTTTTTCATATACTTGGTGCCCAGCTATTCTGTGTTGCAACTTTCTTCTAACTTCTTCTGCTTCATGCACAGAAGCAACAACTTTTCGTGCTAATTCTTCTTCGTAATCTCACAAATGAAGTATCTGAAACATGATGGGACTGAATTTTTAAGGCATTAGATTTAATAACTAGGTCATTACCACTGTTAACCAACCTGACCTCATTAACAGGGCTTTTTGCTTTTCACCTTGCCACAGCATAATGAGGTTATTAATTAGAGCAAGAAACACAAGCACTCTGGGTTTGCTTTAAAGCCATCTGGGGAGATGGCTAGGTCTTCGGTCATAATTCCTGGTAAATGATTCCAAGGGGATACAGTTAAATCACCATGAAATGATATTTCCCTTCAATGTAAACTTGTTTTTCTCTTTAAGTGGTTTATTTTTAGGTCCCTAAAATTCCCATTTGTAATCCACCTAATATCTTATTCAGCTAAACAGTGAGGACAGTGGGGTGCAGCAGTTAAAAGCACAGGCTGGAGCCAGACTTCCTGGGGTTAAATCCTGGCTCTGCTACCTACTGTGTGACAGTGTGCAAGTTATTTGATCTCTCTCTGCCGCGGTTTTTCATCTGGACAAGTATGAGGATTAAATGAATTCATACGTATAAAATGCTTAGGACAGTACCTGGAACATAGTGAGTGTTTCATGTATGTGAGCAGTTATTTTTGTTTGTTAAATTCAAAGAAATAGCTTTTGGCTTCTGTGTAAGTCAGTCTAGTACTATGCATTTTCTAGGATGGGGTTACAGGTTGAATTGTGTTTCCCTAAAATTCCTGTGTTGAAGTCCTAACCCCTAGTACCTCAGAATGTGACCTTTTTTGAACATAGGTATTTAGAGATAGGATATTTACAGAGGTAATCAAGTTAAAGTGAGGTCCTAATCCAGTATGACTGGTAAAAGGGATACAGAGACACGCATAGAGGAAAAACATTGTAATGAGAGATAGGGAGAAGGTGGCCATCTACAAACCAAGGAGAGAGGCCTGGAACAGAGCCTTCCTGCACAGCCCTCAGAAAGAACCAACCCTGCCCACACCTTGATTTTGGACTTCTAGCCTCCACAACTGTGAGAAGACAGTGTTCTGTGTTTAAGCCACCTAGTGGTGGTACTTTGTTATGGCAACCCTAGGAAACAGACGGTTATAACATCAAATCGCTATCCCCAGGGAGCATATAATCTGGTAGGACGGATATATTCCACAGGAATAGCAACATAGATTTGCTAAAGCTTGCTCAAACAAATAAGCCAACAAAAAGATGGACTTATAAGGATACAGAAGTGTCTAATAAAATACAAGTGCAGGATTGTAGCTGGCACAGAAACATCAAGAATACTCCCTATACTCTTGCCTCTGCCCCTCTCTTGGTGACCATGAAGTTTCTTCCATGCCCACCTCCTATCTCTCCCCACCGTCCCCTCCACTGGAGTTAGAGTTGCTTCTTCCACCTTCAAGGAGGTAGAAATTAGTAGCAATGCAACTTTGGACATGTCACTATGTCTCTCTGCACCTCAGCTTCCTCATCTTTCAAAAAGGGAGATAAAAAATATTACTAATTTCCTATGTTTCAGGTGAGGTTTAAATGTGTATTTGGCACGTATAAGTATCCAATAAATGTTATAAGTTATTGGCATCACTAGTATTTGATGAATCCTTATTGTTTTGCTTTCTCTTTCAGGCTGAATTCTCAGAGTTGAATCTAGCTGCCTATGTTACTGGGGGCTGTATGGTGGACATGCAGGTTGTGAGAAATGGGACCAAGGTTGTGAGGTAAGGTGGACTGAGGTACAGAAAACCTTCATTTGAGAGGTGTGTATGGGGTATCTCCCTTTGCCAACCCCTTTGTCTGTTGCCTGCAACCTAACTCCTCTACTACATGTGCTTTCATGTACGGAATGTCTGCTTCCAGAGAGTTTTAGGTATTATTGCATAGGAATGACTGGTGGCACAAACAATATGGGAAAGCAACTGAGTATGCTGGAATGGGCCCTGGGCTTGGAGAAAGAAGACTTCGGTTCCATTTCTGACTTTATGGCTCTATTCGGGGATATTATTTAGTCTCTCTTGCCCTGTGATTCTCATCTGCAGCATGATGATAGTGAACATGGAAGTAGAAGGCATGTATGTGAGAATACCCTATTAATTCTAAAGTGCTGTACAAATGTTAAGAGTTTATTAGAATAGGCTGCATCCCGCTTCCAGCAGTAGAACAGAGTAAGTGTTCAGAGACTCCCCTCCCAGGACATCACACCTAAAAGTACTAGATATAATATTTTGCCCCCAAATCTGTTTATAATACAAACAGCTGAACTGGAGGGGAAGTGAGGGAATTCTTCAGAAGATCAGAAATGTCAAAAAAGTATAAATCTGCAGGAGAGGTAAATAGGGTATTAAAATATTTCTATCTAGTTAAGTACCCAAAGAATGGTACAGACTAGGTCCTGTGAGGGTTTAGGTGGGGAAGAAATAGAATTTAGATTTGGGGAAGTAGAGACAACAAGAAGAAATTTGAGGAAAAGGTGGCATTTGTTCTGAGCCTTTTCAGATGGTAGAATATGGGCATTCTATGTGTTTTAAGAATAGGAAACAGTCTTTGTACAAACCAACAAGCAAAAAAAAGGAGTATGTTTGGGAAATTATGATAATTTTACTAAATCAGCCATCATTTACTGAGTACCTGCCATTTGCCAATGAAAACATTACATGGCTTCCTATTTCCAGTAATGGTAGACCAACTGTAGGTTATCTGAAAACAACTTAAAAACTGGTTTTAAATAACGATAATCTTCAAATCCATCAAAG
Organism: Stenella coeruleoalba; assembly: GCF_951394435.1. NCBI lineage: Eukaryota > Metazoa > Chordata > Mammalia > Artiodactyla > Delphinidae > Stenella > Stenella coeruleoalba. The sequence goes on from NC_137157.1 coordinate 14,359,798, forward strand.
AGTTGACATGACAGTAAGGACTTACTAGGAAGAGAATGATAGGAAATGGAAACCAGAGAGATAAATGAGTACAGAAGCTTCATTTTTCCTGAGAGTACTGCTGAGTCTAGCAAACTTGAAAATTGGTTTTGATAGCCTAGCAGGGGCAAGGGAGAAAGAAAGAGATACCCAGGTTTTCTCAAGGTATAATGGTAGACCCTACCCAAAATAAGCTGAGACCTCAAAGGACTACATCTCAAGGTGAATGTGAACTATAGGTAGATGAGCCCTCACAAGTCACTGAAGCTTGAATTGCACTTTGATTGGCCTTCCAGGGAAGCTCAAGCATTAAATTTAGTTTATGGTAATCCCAGACATGCCAGAAGTCAAAGCAGATCCTGTGTAGTGGAAGGCACTTTCATACTAGGCTTCGAATAATTATTCAGATAACTTTTTGTATAATAGCTAGCACATAGTCAACAATAACCAGGCATATACATTATGAATGAGAAGAAACAGGAAATATAGATAAGGAGAAAGATACCCTCAAAAACACACATTCTTAAAAGAAAAAAATCATACATATTAAGTTGAAAAAAATCAGGTTGGAAGATATCTGCAAGGAATAGGAAACTATAAAGAATGACACAACCAGTTTTATTAAAACCAAACAGAACTTCTAGAAATGAAAACTACAATAACCAAAATTATTGGAAGTGTTGTGTTTAATGGCATATTAGACACCATTGAAAAGGCGGTTAATGAAATGAAAGGTAGAGCAGAAGAAATTATCCCAAATGAAGCACAAAGAGAAAAAAGACTGGAAATGCAGAAGAGATGGTTAGATCTCCTGAGAAGGTCTAACATTCATTTAACCAGAGTTTCATAAAGGGAGGGAAAAGAGAATGGAGCAGAGGCAGTAAAATAAGAAATGATAGCTGAGAATCTTTCAGGAAGATACCAAACTACCAACATTAGAAGCTCAACAAATTTAAAGCAGGATTACTAAAAAGAATTCTATACCAAAACACAATAGTTTAAATGCAGAAAGATAAAGAAAAATAAAAAGTAGCCAAGGGAAAAAGGCAGATTACTTGATTGGAGTAACAGACTGACACTTGGCTCTCAGGCAGCAGAGGTGGAAAGATATCTTCAGTGTGCTGAAAGAAAATAATCGTCATCCTCAGGGAAATGTATTTTATGAAAGAAGGCAAAATAAAAACATTTATAAAGATAAGACCTCACTAAGGGAAATTGTAAAGTATGTACTTTAGGCAAAAAGAAAATGACCTCAGAATAACGTAGAGCAGCAAGAATACATGAAGAGCAAAGAAGGTGGAAATGCTAATAAACATTGTCTTCAAAAACCAATTGATAATCATAATAATGACATCTTATGGATTTTTAAAATATATGAAGGATTCAAATAAACCATAGTAAGTGAGTATAGAGGCTGGGGCTAAATATAATTAAGATGTTCTGAGGCCCTTGTATTGTCAGGGTGGAAAGCTATGTATTGATTAATAATAGGCTTCGAAAAGTTAAAGATGAAAATTAAAGAATTAAAGAATAAGTAAAGGTAATCTCTGTGATAATTACTTAAAAAATAGAAACAGAATGTAGTACTTAAAAACGATGAGAGGGGCTTCCCTGGTGGCGCAGTGGTTAGGAATCCACCTGCTAATGCAGAGGATACGGGTTCGAGCCCTGGTCCAGGAAGATCCCACGTGCCGCGGAGCAACTAAGCCCGGGCGCCGCAACTACTGAGCCTGTGCCACAACTACTGAAGCCCGTGCGCCTAGAGCCTGTGCTCCGCAAGAAGAGAAGCCACCGCAACGAGAAGCCCGCGCCCTGCAACAAAGAGTAGCCCCCGCTCACTGCAACTAGAGAAAGCCCGCATGCAGCAACAGAGACCCAAAGCAGCCATAAATAAACAAACAAATAAATATTTAAAATAAATAAATAAAAAACAATGAGAGAGAAAAATAGAAATAATAAAAGAAAACAAGAAAGGAGAGAAAAACCAACGTAGAACAGTTGTTATAAATAACACAAAATAAGATGATAGGTTTAGACCCATATATATCAACAGGCTGGTATTCTGAATGGTGTGTACAGCAGTATGGGTTATTAAAATATTGAAATTTTTCTATACAAATTGATAAATAGCCTCTGACCTGAGCCCACTGAATGCCTTCAGCCACCCTTATTTACCCCATGGTTAGGCATGGCCATTGAACTACTCTTTTGTCCCCCAGTTCACCACACTCCTGTCCCCCATCCCATATCCTTGTTTCTCCTGTGGTCAGAGGATGCCCAAATGTTGCAGGGGAGATACACCCTTGGAAGCAGTAGTGGAACCCCAGAGAGCAAACGCCTGGTTCCCTTTGTCCCTTCAAGGCTGTTTGCCTGTGAGTCCCCTAGAGTTGCCATCTCATGGTCACTTGTGAGAACTGCAACTTTCTCAAAGTACCCTACAAGTTGCTAAATATTTTTATCACCAGTATATATGAGTAATTATATTAAATGTAAATGAACTAAATACTCAATTTATAGAGCATCTACAGCAAGATTGTCAGAGTAGTTTTTTTTTTGTTGTTGTTGTTGTTTTTGGCTGTGCTGCTTGTGAGATCTTAGTTCCCCGACCAGGGATTGAACCTGGCCCATGGCAGTGAAAGCCTGGAATCCTAACCACTAGGCCACTGGGAACTCCCCCAGAGTAGATTTCTTTAAAATACAGCAATATTCCATTCAAGAGATTCATCTAAAACATAAGACTGTAGAATGTTTGAAAGTTAAAAGATGGAAATAAATATATATATTAAATAAATATATAAGTTAAATATTAAATAAGTTATAAATAAATATATATATACACATACATACTTATACATACCATGTAACAACTGGGCAAAAGAAAGCTAGCCAATATAGTTGTATTAATATCGGGGGAAAAATAGACTTCCAGGTGAAAAGCATTACCAGGGAAAAGGAAGTAACCCATTAGGATAAAGGAGTCATTGACCAAGAAGAGATAATAATTTTAAATTTATAGGGCTCAAAAAAAGTGCCTCAAAATGTACTTCAAAAATTGGCAAAGCTGCAAGGAGAAATTAACAAGTCTTCCATCATGGGAGATTTTGAGAATGGTGCTGCATATATACATTTATTTACTTCTCACAGCAGCCTCATTATGCACATAAAAACTATAAAAAATGTAAAATTCAATATTTAGGAATCTGTGTATGTTCATATTTGAGATTATTTGTCTTATGTCTTGTTTCCCTATCTGGGAAAGGGACTGGATCATGTTCTTTGTAATATGTAGAAATGAGAGCATCTATTCCATTAATCCCCAAATTTGGCTGCAGATTAGAATTACCTGGGAAATGTTTTAAAATCCTGATAGCCAGGCAATAGGAAAAACCAATTACACTAGGCTCTCTGAGGGTAGAACTTAGGTATTGGTAGCTTTAAAACTCCCCAGGTGCAGGCTTCCCTGGTGGCGCAGTGGTTGAGAGTCTGCCTGCTGATGCAGTGGACACGGGTTCGTGCCCCGGTCCGGGAAGATCCCACATGCCACGGAGCGGCTGGGCCCGTGAGCCATGGCCGCTGAGCCTATGCGTCCGGAGCCTGTGCTCCGCAACGGGAGGGGCCGCAACAGTGAGAGGCCTGCGTACCGCAAACAAAAAACAAAAACAAACCAAAAAAAACTCCCCAGGTGATTCCAGTGGGCAGCCTGATGGAGTATCTCCCCAGATTGCTTGCACATTGGCCCTGAACTGGGGCTGGGTCATCTGTAAAGCTGAGTATCCTGGGGGTGTGCTGCCTGAAGAAGATCACCTTGCAGAAATGGATATCTCAAGCCTCATTCTAGACCTGCCATCTTCTTCCAAAATTTATTAAAATGCTCACAAAAATAAATTTACAAAACTGTTCCAGGTGATTCTTTTTCTTTTTTTCAATTTTTTTTTTTTTTTTTTTTTTTTGCTGTACGCAGGCCTCTCACCGTTGTGGCCTCTCCCGTTGCGGAGCACAGGCTCCAGACGCGCAGGCTCAGCGGCCATGGCTCACGGGCCCAGCTGCTCCGCGGCATGTGGGATCTTCCCGGACCGGGACACGAACCCGTGTCCCTTGCATCGGCAGGTGGACTCTCAACCACTGCGCCACCAGGGAAGCCCTAGGTGATTCTTAATCAGCTAGTCTCCCAGCACTTAAGAATGGCAGGCTTGGAAGGTAGTTGTAATGGTTTGAATTGTGTCTCCCCAGAAAAGATGTGTTAAAGTCCTAAGACTAGTACCCCAGAATGTGATCTTTCTGGGAAGTAGGATCATTGCAAATGTAATAAGTTAAGGCCATACTGGAGTAAGGTGGGCCCTTAATCCAATGTGATTGGTATCCTTATAAGAAGAGGGAAGCTTGGACACAGAGACACAAGGAAAAACTATGTGATGATGGAAGCAGAAATTAGAGTGATACAAGACAAGGAATGCCAAGGATTGCCATCCATCAGCAGAAGCTAGGAGACAGGCATAGAACGAATTTTCCCTCAGCCCTCAGAAGAAACCAACTCTGCTGACACCTTGATTTCAGACTTTGAGCCTCTAGAACTGTGAAAGAATAAATTTCTGTTGTTTTAAGCCATGCAGTTTGTGGTACTTTGTTAAGGAAGCCCTAGAAACCTGATACAGTAGTGCTTCTCAAATTTTAACGTGCATACAAACCCCCTAGAGATCTTGTTAAAATGCATTCCCATCCATTAGGTCTTCATGTAGGACCTGAGATTCTGAGTTTTCTACAAGTTCCCAGATGAAGCCAATGCTGTCAGTCCTGTGACCTTGATTTGAGCACAAAGGCTTCCAGATGATGTTGATGCTTCTGGTGGAAGACCATAAGCATCAGTAGCCAGGGCTGTGAGAACAGTGCCAGTATAGCCAAAGCCCTGGGTTCTAGGATCCATGGAACTGTTAAGATTTATTTTGTCCATGCCCAGGATGGTGCTTACAATCTCAGCCCAGCAGCTTATTTCAGCGAGCCACAGGTTACAAGGTGCCAGACCTGCAAGAATGTGCACACAAACCAGGTAGCCCCAGCCTGACTCACACTGCATCCTGCAGGTGAGGAGTCACTAGAATCTTCCTCCGGCATGTAGTGCCATACCAAGCCCTAGCTGTGGTCTCCCAAAGCAGGAATGTCGAGCAGTGCTCTTGCCTTGCAGTGTATTCTTTCAAAGAGACTTAGGTGTTGCATTGAAAATGCCCTTAAGCACTTCCAAGTCTACAATAGGAGCAAAGCTGAGATCATCTAAAGTCTTGCTCGTGGGGAGCACCTTTGGGGAAGATGACCAAGATGGGTGATAGAGCAGACCACTGCTGGTTTTCTCCAGCATCTGTTCCTCCTGCTTTGGGGAATAGCACCTAGATTTTCCATTGGGGCAACCCTTCCCCAGCTTGCAGTCTGTGTGGTGTCTAGAGCTGACAGCAATAACCAGCCCTAGAATCAGAATGTCACACTGGGGGAAAAAAAAGCCTGGGACCCAAGCCAGGCCAATGAGAATTCATGTGAGACTTTTGCTGGAACTCTTGGGTGAGAGACACATGTGTTCTGCTGGGGCTGCTGAGCTGGTGGGATGAACTCCTGGAGCTGCTGGTGGCCATGGCTCTTTCTCTTAGAGGGAAGGATCTGCTGAGAATGAATCCAAGGCAAAGGAAAACACAGCCAAGATAGAGAAGGAGAGTCAATGACCTGCTGATGTTATTCAAGGCCCTGGATCCAGACTCATCTCCAAGCTGGAGCCAAAAAAAGTCCTTTTTGATAAAGCCAGCTTGAATTGCACACACAGAATTCATGAATTTTTATTTATTTAGCAAACGCTTTATAGCATTTCCTACGTGCTAGGCACTGTCCCAAGCACTTAACATGTATTGACTCATTTCATCCTTTCAACAACCCTATTAAATGTGTACTGTTATCCACATTTCTAGATGAGAAGATTGAAGCACCAATAAGTTGAGTAATGGAATCAAGGTCTCCAGCCAGTAAGGGTCAAAACTAGGATTCAAGCCTAGGTAGTTGGCTCCAGAGCCTTTGTGTCACCACTTACTGGACTGCCTTTTTAACAAGGGGGAGATTGTTTCATAGTTAGAGCTGCTTAAAGAGGCAGTAAGTTCCTCATTATGAGTAGTATGAAAAAATACAATTAGACAGTAGACAAATACTGAGGGGATCCAAGAATCTGAATTTAGACAGTGAGAACTTAGTGAAATAAGAGGGCACTCATGGGGCTTCCCTGGTGGCACAGTGGTTGAGAGTCCGCCTGCCAATGCAGGGGACACGGGTTCATGCCCCGGTCTGGGAAGATCCTACATGCCGCGAAGCGGCTAGGCCCGTGAGCCATGGCCGCTGAGGCTGCGCGTCCGGAGCCTGTGCTCCACAACGGGAGAGGCCACAAGTGAGAGGCCCGCATACCGCAAAAAAAAAAAAAAAAAAAAAAAAAGAGGGCACTCATTAGTAAAATGAAAACATATGAGAGTATAAAACTGATAAAGGTAATTAGTTAGATTAATAAGACTCTAATACTGTATTGGTGGTGTGTAAATCACTTTTAACTTTAGTAAAAAGGTTAAAAGACCAGAAGTATTAAAAATAACAATAGCTACGATGATTAGTTAATGAATATACAATATAAAAAGATGTAAATTGTGGCATCAAAAACATAAAATATAGGGAGGGGCAAGTAAAAGAGTAGTTTTTGTATGTGATTAAAGTTAAGTTGTTGTCAGCTTAAAATAGACTGTACTATAAAATTTTTTATGTAAGCCTCATGGTACCCATAAAGCAAAAACCTATAGGAGATACACAAAACAGAAGAAAGGATTCAAAGCAAACCCCTACAGAAAAGCATCAAATCATGAAGGAACCCAGCAAGAGAGGAAGAAAGGACAAAGGAACTACAAACCAGCCAGAAAACAGTTAACAAAATGGCAATAGTACTTTAAATAACTATTTTAAATGTAAATGGATTAAATTTTTCAATTAAAAGACATAGAGTGGCTGAACGAATTGAAAGAAAAAAAGACCCAACAATATGCTGCTTAAAAGAGATTCACTTTAGCTTTAAATACACTCATAGGCTGAAAGTGAAGGGGTAGAAAAAGATATTCCATGCAAACAGAAACCAAACAGAGCAGGGGTAGCCATACTTATGTCAGACAAAATAGACTTTAAGTAAAAAACTGTAATAAGAGACAAAGAAGGATAGAAATTTTGTTATTCTCTTACTCACATTACCCTTGTCCACTCCTTGGCATCTGGTCCTGTTGAGCCCACCCCAGGCCAGCATGAGTGGACTCTGGGTCTGTGCTGGAAGCAGCAGGAAGTAGAGATTTCTCCCAGGTGCTGAGTGTGACTCAGGCTCATCTGGGGTACAGGATGTGTGTGTTGCTCTTCCTTAGAAATCTGTTGCTCAGACCTGAGATTCTACCTCTCTCTGAACCTCAGCTTCTTCATCTGTAAAAGGTAATTGTATTATTTTACATAGTTTTTGTAAGGATTAAATGACATATGTGAAAAGTTTGTTTATTCATTCCACAGATGTTTATTAAGGGCCTACTATGTTCCAGGTTCCATTCCAGATATTAAGGATTGTATCAGACAGGGGCTAGGCAGAAAACAGAGGTCATCCCCAAATGGTTTAAATAAAGAGATTTTAATAAAGGAATCACGGAGGGGTGTGTGGGGCTCAGGGAACATGAGGCATCCAATAACAACAGCAAGAAGCCATTATCATCATTAGGGGTGAAGGGACAAGGAAAGGAAGTAGAATTAATAGACTCAATCCAGAAGGTTTGACCTGGACTTGGGCAGGAGAGCCATGCAGTTGAAGCAATAGTTGTAGAAGAACTTAGCTACCTCCAAAGTCCTGCACTGAAGCAGGGTGGGCACTAGGAAGAAGTACCACCACCCTCCTTTCCCCCTGCCCTCCAGTCTCCTGCTGGGACCTCACTTTGGCCCAGTGAGCAAGAGAGCCCGATAGGTACTGTCCACAGAGTTCAGCCTCCTGGGGCTCAGAGCAGGGCAGAGAAGAATGGGGTGGGGGCAGGAGGGCCCCAAAAGAATAACTCTCATAGGAATCACCGGTAAACAAAACAGTCCACATCTCTGCTCAAGGCCAGATTCTACTAGTGCTTTGTATATGGCAAAGTATTACACATGAGTTGGTTAAATCATGGGTAATTGTAGTAATTAAACTGATAGTACCCCTTACTCTGGTTTCTGTCAAACACCCAAACTAAGCGTGGTCTGCCAGCCAGCTCGAGGTGCTCAAGAGCAACTCAGACAATCCAGGTTCTCAGTAAAGTTGTGTAATTCTATTTAGAGAGCAGAGCAGGGGCCATTCCAGGACATGTTAAGATTCATGCATTGTGGATGGCTGTTGCCATTCTGGGCCCAAATTCAAGCCTGGCTTCAGAATGGAGCAATAAAAAAGGGCAGCCGTGTCCATACAGCCAGATGGGATTCAAAATACAGGACAGGAGAAACCAAGAATGAAAAACACCCACGGAGGCAGATGTTAATGAGGTCCCAGCCTAATTACACAAGCCCTGCTCTCAGTGTCCAGCATTAGGCAACACTAAATTATAGGCACCCATTCAAACCACAGTGGCTGATAATGTGTCTCCGCTCATTAGAAGGTCAGACCTCAGAGAGGGTTGAAGAGAAGGAGCCAGAAAGCTTAAGTAACACAAGACCTTGAGGAAAGGCATTGAAGACTCTCAAAAACTACCCTTGGTACCCACCCCAGGATTACTGTTTCCAGGGGGGATATTTGGGGCAAGATGGAGATGTGTGGGCCTGTCCCAGAGGAGGAGTTATTTTACAAAATCTTAGATGTCCAGAGTTAGAAGAGTCCCTTAGAGTTTTCTGTGTGTCCTCATTTTACAGGTGGGCACATTGTGCCCCAGGTGGCAGGGAGGAAGATGACTTGTCCAAATCCTCCTAGCATGTTAGCTTTTGTGTCAGGATCAACTCTCAATCCTGAACCTCTATCCTGAGAACTCTCAAACATCCCATCAAAGAATATTATAAAATCATGTTTATTTCACACATAATTGCTCAAAGTCTTCTGACCTTCCTGAACTTGGAATTTCAAATTCCAGATATTCATTCATTCAACAAATATTTATTGAGCAAATTCAGAGTGCCAGGCACCCACCAGCAAATCACAGAGAGCTCAGTTTCTACTCTCCCTTCGCAGCACCTGTGTCTGCTTGGAAAGGTGCTTCCTTTCATTCTCCTAAGTGGTTACACACACACTGAGCTTTTCCTACTTTCCTTTCTTTCATTCATTAAAGATGTGCCAGACATAGAGGATACAGTAGTGAACAAAATAGACAATACCCTTTGTGGAGCTGACATTTAAGCTACAGATACTGACAACAAATAAGAAAACAAATATGCAGTCTAATGGCAGGTCGTGAGAAAAGGTTGAAGCAAAAGATGAGATAGAGAGTGACTGGTATTCGAGGTGGGGTGATCAGGGAAGGCTTCTCTGAGGAGGTGACTTGAGTAGAAACCTAAATAATGTGAGCAGAGTGAGCACTGTGGACTTGGGAGAGGAGCTTCCCCCTCTCTCTCTTGACTTTGAGTGGATGTGCACACAGGTAAGGGGCAGCTTTGGGGCCAGAAGAGGCAAAGAAGGAATGCAGAGACCTCCCTTGACCTGGTGCACTCATGTCCCCTTCTCTACCTTCTTCCCTAAAGTTGAATTTGGCACCCCCTCCTCTGTGCCAAAAAGCATCTAGGACTTGCCGGGTAGGAGGGGTGGCTTCATGGCTGAAAGCCCACCTGCAGGGCCAGAGCAGACCACCTGGGGTGGGTCTCAGCTTTCCCTTCTGCAAGCTAGGAGGCCCTGGATTAGTCTTTCCACCTTCCTAGCTCTTGGTTTCCCCATTTGTAAAGTGGGAAGAAGTAACTTACCCGTGCTTCTGAGAATGATACGTATGAAGTAGGTAAGCGGTGTCTGGGGACAGTCCTTGCACCTGCTCTTCCTTTCTCTTGAAACACTCCGCAGATGTTACCATGTCGCACCCTTTCAAATGTCTGATCAAATGCCACCTCCTCGGAGAGACCTTGCCAGACCATACTGTCCCCACACTCGAGCCCCAACTATACATTATTTTCCTTCAGGCAGTCATCACTGCCTGAAGCTATAGATAGGTAAATAGATGGATGATAGATGATTCATTGATCGATTGATCGATAGCTGCTAGATTAGGTACATAAATAAAATATATTAACGTAATATTATTATAATGTATAATATAAAATAATATATACAGATGATATGCTTTATGTAATTAGATAATACATTAATATAACTATTAATGTTATAATCAATGTATATTATATTAATTATATTTTGATTATATAATGTAATTATTATATTACAGATATAGATAAGATGTGCTATTTATATAATTTATTTTATTGTATTATTTTCTAGAAGAGAAGACCGTGTAGGCAGGGACTTTGTTTTGCTCCCCCATATTCCCAGCCCCTAGAACAGGGCCTGTCATGTATCAGTTTCCCAATAATTATTTGTTCAATGAATGAAGGAATGAACCAACACAACCAGTGGCTCAGTGTTCTTGTTCTTACTGCTCTCCCTGCATTGTGATGGATTCAGGAGAACACTAATCATTATTTACTTCTCATGTCTCCCACTGGACTGGACCTTCCTAGAGGATCAGGTTAAGGACTGTTTTTCCAAGTTGTACCCCAAGCGCCTGGCTCAGTGCCGAAATCTTTGCTGAAGGCATTCAGGACTGGCCGACTCTTCAAATGAATAAGAATCCCACAACTTTGCAAAGTAAAAAGCTCAAAACTGAGAGGACCCCAGCCAGCTTGCACCAGGCGTGGACTTGCTGACCAGCACACCGCCCACCGCCTTCTCTCCCTGGGAGGGGACGGGGTCTGGGAGGCCAGGGACAATGAGGCATTGAGGGTCCCAGCAGAGCAGCCTTGGTGGGGGAAGGCCCGATCTATCTCTTTGCCCAAGGCCTTTGCCCTCAGCACTGCAGGAGAAAGCAGAATCCCTGGGGACTTGCAGAGGTGGGGCGTGGGAACGGGAAGAAAGCAGCACAAGAAAGAGACAGTGAGAGCCTGTAAAGAAATGCCAGGCTCCGCTCCCCATGCGCCTCCAGCCAACAAGCCAGCAGCAGATCTGCCAGCTCCCCCAGGAGTGGGAGCAGAGCACTGACAGAGAAAAGCAGTGTGGCTCCTGCTTCCCAGGATCATAGAAATTGGGGATGGGAGAGACCTCAGAGGCCACCGGAGAGCCCCTGCCCGCCCCACACGCACCTTCCTTCCCACATGCTGCGGCTACTCCCAGGAATGGCTCCCGCACTGGGTCCCACTCTGCCATCCCGGGGCACCTGCTCCCAACCTGACGTGATCCACTGTGGGAGAAATTGCCCGATGATTACTTCACCCTTTTGACTTTGGCGTCCTGTTTCTCATTCAGAAGCCATCACCTTTTACTAACAGGCTACCGGGTACCTGGGGACTTCTCAGTGGCAAGTAATTTGATCCCCTTTTTGAAAGAAGTGAAGGAACATCTTCTGAGAAGGGTAATGCCTGGTCCAAGGTCACACAGAGAATGAGTAGGGGAGTGATGTTCAAACTCCCATGACTTCATGTCACACTTCCCTTCTACCTGGTCGGCACAGCTTGATGCTAGAAACAACACTAGCATTAGTGCTAGGTGATCCTGGGTTCGAATCTTGACTCCCCACTTACTATTTGTGTGACTGCACAAGTAACCTCATTCCCTGATTCCCATGTTCTTCAATTGTAAAATGGAAGTGTTGCCTACTTTAGGGCCGAAAGAGGAAGTCTGCTAATGCCTGAAACATAGTGGCTGCTCTCGAAATGTTCAGCCTGCCCCTTCCTCGCCCTCCCACCCCACGACTCCTTCTGCACACTCTTTCTTTCCTGGCCCCTGAGTGAGTCTGGTGGACGGGGGAGGGGAAGGAGAAGACTGTCTAGGCCCCCTTCCTCACCCCAGGCAACATGGAGGAGTGATCCATTTACAGTTTGCTCAATGTTTTCAGACTCTGTCTCTTCATTTAAGCATGTCCATCTGCTTCCGAAGGGCTGATTGACCCACCGGTTCAGTGACTTTCAACCTTTCCCACGAAGGCGAATAATTTAAGACACCCCCTCTCCCCCCCACCGGGCCTATTTATTAAAATACAGGTGCTTAGGCCCCATTACCAGAAAGTCTGGTTCCTGGATGGGGCCCAGGAATCTGCATGTTGTCAAACTCTACCTACAAGATTTCAAGACCAGGAGTCCAAGGACTTTGCTTTAAAATCCATTGCACAACTAGCCTATGAAGAAGAGCCACAGGCAGACAACTAAAACACAGAATGGAATGATACATTATTTGATCTTATTCTGTGTAGTTTTAAAGTAAATGTGGAAATATTAGCAACAGTCATACACAAAAATAAATTGAGCTTGCTTGAAGAAGTTACAGGTTCAAAGTCTAGCTCTACTAGTTACTGACTACGGGGCTTTAGAACAGTGTTTCCTTTCTGAGTGTGTTTCCTCATTTGTACATGAGGATGGCAATTCTAACTTCACAGGACAGTGGATAGAACCAAAAGAGGTAATAGGTATGAGCATACTTGATAAATTATGAAGTAGTGTATAAACGTTAGATGTTATATTAAGACAAACAGTTTTCTCTGATATGTCTTCATTTTGCTAATAAAGAGTATTTCTGTGCTGTTAAGCCTATTTCCAGGCATTCTGGAATATATCCCTTTACCTTCTGTAGTGTTTGTCCTGATGGCAGTGAAGTTTCTTAAAAGGAAGTCAACCCTCGGACAGTCAACCCTTCATTGAATGAGATAGCCTCAGAGATGGAACTGGAGCCATCCTCTCTAGGTGATACAGGGACTCCAGACCCCTGAGTTCCTCCCGATGATGATGATGATGATGTGTGTGTGTAAAACTTTTTCTCATATCAGCATTTTTTTGATTCTCCACTCCCATTCCTACCGTAGACCAAAATCACCTTTCTCCTTCACCTGGATTTCTGCAGTACCCTTCTCACTGGCCTCCTTGCCTCTGCCTCAGTTATCAATTGTTGTGTAACGAACCACTCCAAAACCTCATGGCTTAAAACCTCAATCATTTTATTTGCTTGCAGTCTGTGGGTCAGGAGTCTGGAGGGCTGGAACAGGCAGTTCTGCTGCTGCATGCCTTGTGGCTTGGCTGGGCTGGAAGGTCCTGTCACCTTCATGTCCATGTCTCTGGTGCCTTGGTGCTCCTCCATGTGGTCTCTCTTTCTCCACGTGGCTGTTGCACTTTCTCCCAGCAGTGTGGTCTCAGGATAGTGAGACTTCTCATACAGCAGCTGGTATTCAAGAGGACAAGTTACAAGAGGGATAGAAGGTGTAAATATCTTAAAGGCCAGAGTTAGGAGTTTCACAGCGTCACTTCTGCCACATGCTAGTGGTCAGAGACAAGCACAGGGGAAAACTAGATTTAAGGAGATCCCACTTGTTAATGAAAGGAGCAGCAAAGAATTCAAAGACACGTTAGTCCACCATGGCCCATTTCAATCCATTCTCTATACACAGCAGCCAGAGTGATTCTTCTGAAATTAAATCAGATGCCAAGCCCATGTTTAAAACCTGCCAAGGCGGACTTCCCTACTGACGCAGTGGTTAAGAATCCGCCTGCCAATTCAGGGGACACGGGTTCAAGCCCTGGTCCGGGAAGGTCCCACATGCCACGGAGCAACTAAGCCCATGCGCCACAACTATTGAGCCTGTGCTCCAGAGCCCATGAGTCGCAACTACTGAGCCCACATGCCATAACTATTGAAGCCCGCACCTAGAGCCCATGCTCCGCAACAAGAGAAGCCACTGCAATGAGAAGCCTGCGCACCGCAACGAAGAGCAGCCCCCCTGCTCACCACAACTAGAGAAAGCCCACGCACAGCAACGAAGACCCAACACAGCCAAAAATAAATTAATTAATTTAAAAAAACCCAAAAAACCTGCCAAGGGCTTCCCATCCCTCCTAGAGTGGAATTCACAGTCCTGACTGTGCTCGGTAGGCACCCTGTGGCCTAGACTTCCTCTGTCTCTCCAGCTTCGTCCCCATCAGCCACACCAGTCCTCCTATTCTGTGCCGTTCTTTAAACAGGTCAAGTGTATTCTCCCCTCCTCAGGGCCTTTGCGCTTGCTATTCTCTCAGCGTGGGAAACTTTTCTCCCAGATATGAACACAGCTCACCCCTTGTGACATTTTGGCCTTACTCAGGTGCTACCACTTCCTTCTCTGACCATCCTATCCGAAATAACCTCCCACATGGCTCTCTAAGCCCTCACCCTGCTTTATTTTTTAATTAACAGCAGTCATCACTGCTGCTATGTTTGTTTGTGTTCGTTGCCTATCTCCAGCACTAGAACATAAGCTCTTTGAGGGCAGGGAACTTGTCTGTTTTGCCAGTCACTACATCCCTAGTGTCTCGAATGGTGACTGGCATCATTTTGGTTGAACAAGTGACTAATTCTTATATCCTGCCTTTTGATTTATTTTCTGCATTTGTACCTATCTCCCCACCCCAGACTGGGAGGTCCTTGAGGGCAGAGGTCATGTTGTTTTCATCACTGCAACAAGCTGGCATCTAGTGTGGTACTTGATAACTGTGGGTTGGGTGCCAGGTTTGAGCCCCACCCCTGTTTAAAGCCCCAAGCTTGCTCTTTTAGAAGTTCCTGTTGTCCTTCTTTGTTCTGAAACATATATTGACTAAAAATGGTATGGCCTGTTACTATCCCCATATTACAGAAACAGAAACTGAGTCACAGAGTAGCTAAATAACTTGCCTAAGTAAGTGGAGCAGCCAGGGTTTAAACCCAGGAAGGCTCATTCAAAACCCATGGCCTTAAGGGCTCTACCATACTTCTTCCCACCGTGATTGGGTCCTTGGTCACAGCTCGTCTCTTGTGCCATTTCACAATGGTTCTGTGCTTACAAAACCTATTTCCTCAGTGAACTCAGGTTTGTATCCTTTGATTTTCTTTTAAACCAGCTCTGTCACTTATACGGGGCAAGTTGATGGTCCTTTCTGTGTTTCAGTTTCACCAGATACAAAGTAGAGATAATAATAGTTCCTAACCTGAGGTACAGTTGAAAGAATGAAAGGAACTAATTCACAAAAGGCACTTACGATAGGACCTGCCATGTAGTTAGCAGTCAGTGAGTTTTAGCTGTTATATTATGATTTATTTCCCCCAAAGCACAAAACACAGCTTTAGCCCTTGGCCATACACTCTGCTAAATCCTTTTGCCCCTGCCAATAGACACTGAGACTTTTTACCTGCTACAAAACACCATCGCAGGATGCCCACTATCCCCCCACAAAAAGCTCTGGATCCTGACATCGTTTGCCATTCTTCCCAGCATCATGCTCATTCTTTCACGTTCTGCCAGAGTGAACTGAACACCTGCCTTGTGCCAGGCTTTCTGTGAGGCACTTCCTATACCCTGTGTCACTTTATATTCTTGTTCCCGTATCACAGATGGAGAAACTGAAGCTCTCAGAGCTTATGTAACTTGTCCCAAAGGAACCCAGCACAACAATAGAAAAACCTAACTAGTCTTCTGCATTCTCCCCTGCTCGCCTCCAATCTATTCTCTATACCACAGCCAGACTGTTTTTCTCTCTTTTTTTAAAATGAATAGACTTTATATTTTTAGAGAGGTTTTAGGTTCACAGCAAAATTGAGAGGAAAGTACACAGAGTTCCCATTTGCCCCCTGTCCTCTGACACACACGGCCTCCCCCATTATCCACATCTCCCACCAGAGTGGTACCTGTATCCCAACTGACGAAGCCACACGGAAACATCGTTATCACCCAAAGTCCATAGTTTATGCTAGACTTCATTCTTGGTGTCATACATTCTGTGGGTTTTGACAAATATATAATGACACGTATCCACCATTATATTATCGTACGGGACAGTTTCACTGCCCTAATAATCCCCTGTGCTCTGTTTATTCATTCCTCCCTCCTCCATAACCCCTGGTGACCACTAATCTTTTTACTGTTTCTATAGTTTTGCCTTTTCTAGAATGTCATAAAGTTGGAATCACACAGTATGTACTCTTTTAAAGTGAGCTTTTTAAAACACTAATTTGATTGTGTCGTTTCATCAGTTAGAACCGTTCAATACGTTCTTTATACTGTTAGACCAAAATCTTTACTGTGGCTTGTGTGGTCTGGCCCCACCCAACCTGCCAGCCTCCTTTTGCTGTCTCTGCATCAGCCACATCAACTCTTGATCAGTTCTTCAACCCTCACCTATTCTTTCCCGTCATAGGTTTCACATATTCTGTTCCATCTGCCTGGGAAGTTCTTTCCTCCCTATTTTACCTATGAAACTCCTGCTTGTCCTTCAGATCTCAGCTCAAGTGTCACTCAGGGAAACCACTTAACCCTCCCCCATGATATTTACTGTGCCTGGTACTCAGTGGGCTTAGAGTCCGTCTTCATTGAATCAGTGAAGGCACTATGTATATAGCTGTTTAAGCACTTACTGTGTCTTAGGTACTGTGCTGGATACTTTACATTTATTATTTCTAATTCTTACATCCTCCTTGCATGATCAGTACATAAGCTATATTTTATAGGTGGGAAATTGAGGCTCAGAGAAGTTCAGTATCTTACCCAAAGTCCCACAGCTCATGAGGGGTGGAGTTGGCATTTGTATACAGCTCTGTCTGAATTTAAAGCTGTGTTCTTACAGCTATACCACACCCCCTGATTTTTTTTTAATGCTGGAGCCTGTGTTTGGGCCTCTGTTGGTGGCAGGGTACTGGGGCTTGCTGGGTGGGTGGGTGGCTACTCATTTCCAGGGGTCAGTAGTCAAGGCAAAGGTTGGTGCCATTTAATAATTTGCAGCAGCTGCTCTGCAGTTGGGCGATCACAGCATTTGTTCACCATATGATGGTTTGGCTCCCATTCAGCTCCCCAGAGAGAGCCATACAGCCATCTTTTATTGCCACCCTCCGTGCTGAGAGAAAGAAGCACAAAGAGATAAAGTGACTGTGTGGCTTGCACTTGCTTTGGGCAATCATGCAGAGCTTCCTGACCTCACAGCCTCCATGCTCCTTCCCCTCATCCCAGGCTCCCACAGGTATCAGGGCAAGGCTGAGACCAGTCTTTGTCTTACTCATGCAGCCACATCCATTCTCTCCCTGAGCTTCTCCACACCAAATGCTGAGGCAGGAGAAGAGTAAGGGTCGTTGTGTAAGGTTGTACAGCTTGTGGACTGCTCAGAGTCATGTATGGTGCCCTCCAGGTGGGGGCTAAAAGTCAGCCAGGTCTCTGCTCACCTGTGCTCTAGCTTGGGGCTGCTTCTGCCCTTTTTCTAGTAGAGACCATCAGTTAGCCCTGGGCTCTGGAGACCACAAACACCTTCTCTCTGCTTGGAATTTGCATTCGCTAGGATGTCCAGATTCTAGACCCTGCTGACCCCAGAACTCCTGCAAGCATAAATCACTATAGTCATTGTTAACTACCCTTCCATCTAGGCTTGGAACTCCTTAAGCAAATTACTAGGACCAAGACCCTGCCCTCTAGGGTCAAGAACAAAGCAGTTCTGGCTGAGTGTTAAGACCACAGGCTGCACAGTTGAGCATACTTGGATTCAGGTCTTCCTTCCATCACCTACTAACTGTGTGACCTAGGGACACTCACTTCACCTCTCTGAGCCTCAATTCCCTCATCTGTGAAACCGAGTGGTGCTTATAAAAATTAAATATAATAATTTATTCAGTCATGAGAGAAGTGGCTAACATCGGTTGCTTACTATGTGCCTGCCACTGTTCTAGGCACTTTTATGGAGAGTAATTGCTTTAATCCTGGGAACAATCTATTTTCCATATGAAGACTCTGAGGCACAGAAAGATTAACTAACTTGCCCACCGTCACACAGCTGCTAAATTGGTGAAGCTGGAATTTGAATCAGGGCTCTGAATCAGGGCTCGCTACTGACTCTCAAAGTAAAGCATGTAGAACTCAGTTCCAGCCCTGGCACAAAGAAAGTGCTCAACAAATAAAAGGCATTACTGTTATCAGCAGAAGCAGCTGCAGCTACCAGGATCAGAAGCTGCCAGCACATGAGATTTTATAGATCATATACTATGTCATGTGGTTCTCAAACCCTTTCCACAGAGGTACCTCCTCGTGTCTTTCAGATTGTTAGCAGGGCTTAGTGGGCAAGATTCCAGCTCCCCCTTTTCCCACTCCTGCCACCTTTACCCAGAGAACCAGTTCCACTTTCATCTATTTATATAGTAAAATTCCAAGTAAAATTTTGTTTGAGAAAGAATTCTGCTGCCAAGCAAGAGTTTTAAAATGTGGCCCAGACTAATCCATTTATCTTTAAATAAATGTGCCACAGAAAGAGCAAGTACCTTGCTCAGAGACACACAGCGAATGAGTTGGAGACTGTGCCAGGGCAGAGCTATTTCCTGATTCCCAGAGCAGTGGCTTTTTGCTCAGCCTCGTTCAAGGTCTTGTTTTTTCCCCTCAAGAGGCAACCGGGAGAATATATTTTGTTCACATTTCCCAGACCCCCTCATTCCATTGCGCTTTCTCCCGGTCTCCAAGCACACTGCCTATGTCTGCATCTGACCTGGCTGCACCCCTTCATGCAAATGCTGACAGGTGCCCCCAATCCCAGGCAGACTGACCCCAGCACCACCCTGCTTCACAAAGGCAAGTCGGGGAGGCTGGCCTCGCACTGCTGGCTCCATCTCTCACTGTGCTGGTCAGACCTGAGCTCAGAGAGGAGGGAGAGCTGACCGGTTCGCAGTGTTAATGGGGTACATTTGAGAAATGCTAAACCAACAGTGCTTGGAAATTCAGGCCAGCAGCCAAGTATAGAGCCAGCCAAGTTTCAGCTGGGGTGGGAGGGGGTGGTTACTTTGAGGCCGATTTAGTGTCTTTTAAATACTGGATGAAGACATTGTTTATTCAAGACTTTGGGAGCACAAAGATAAAACATGCATAATGGATTTGGGGTCTTTCAGCAGACAGCTCTCCTGAACTGTCTCCATCATCATAATAAAGAATTGGGGCCATCCGCTGAGGCCTGTTGTGTTCTGGGGAGCTTTGTATGGCTCTTCTCCCTTCAGTGAACTGTATGGCACAGGTTAGGAAGCTGAGGTTCAGAGAGGTGAAGAAACGGGCTCAGAGGCACAGAGCTGATGGAGGAGAAGGAACCAGAATTTAACCAGGGTTCTCCAACTCCCAAATCCTCATTCTTTTGATTTAGACCAAGTCTTAAGGCTTAGGACCCTGACCTCTAGGGTCAAGGGCAAAGCAGTTTAGTCTGGGTGTTGAGACTAACCCTTGGATTTATTTATTTATTTTTTAAATTTAAATATTAATTTATTTATTTTAAAAATATTTTCATTGGAGTATAATTGCTTTACAATGTTGTGTTAGTTTCTGCTTTATAACAAAGTGAGTCAGCTATATGTATACATATATCCCTATATTCCCTCCCTCTTGCGTCTCCCTCCCACCCTCCCTATCCCACCCCTCTAGGTGGTCACAAAGCACCTAGCTGATCTCCCTGTGCTATGCGGCTGCTTCCCACTAGCTATCTGTTTTACATTTGGTAGTTTATATATGTCAGTGCTACTCTCTAACTTCGTCCCAGCTTACCCTTCCCCATCCCCGTGTCCTCAAGTCCATTCTCTACGTTTGCATCCTGTCCTGCCCCTAGGTTCATCAGAACCATTTTTTTTTTAGATTCCATATATATGTGTTAGTATATGGTATTTGTTTTTCTCTTTCTTACTTCATGCTGTATGACAGACTCTAGGTCCATCCACCTCACTACAAGTAACTCAATTTCGTTTCTTTTTATGGCTGAGGAATATTCCATTGTATATATGTGCCACATCTTTATCTATTCATCTGTTGGTGGACACGTAGATTGCTTCCATGTCCTGGCTATTGTAAATAGAGCTGCAATGAACATTGTGGTACATGTCTTTTTGGAATTATGGTTTTCTCAAGGTATATGCCCAGTAGTGGGATTGCTGGCTCATATGGTAGTTCTATTTTTAGTTTTTTAAGGAGCCTCCTTACTGTTCTCCATAGTGGTTGTATTAATTTACATTCCCACCAACAGTGCAAGAGGGTTCCCTTTTCTCCACACCCTCTCCAGCATTTATTATTTGTAGATTTTTTGATGGTGGTCATTCTGACCGGTGTAAGGTGATACCTCATTGTGGTTTTGATTTGCATTTCTCTAATGATTAGTGATGTTGAGCACCCTTTCATGTGTTTGTTGGCAATCTGTATATCTTCTTTGGAGAAATGTCTGTTTAGGTCTTCCACCCATTTTTGGATTGTGTTGTTCTTTTTTTGATATTAAGCTGCATGAGCTGCTTGTATATTTTGGAGATTAATCCTTTGTCAGTTGCTTCATTTGCAAATATTTTCTCCCATTCTGAGGCTTGTCTTTTCGTCTTATTTATGGTTTCCTTTGCTGTGCAAAAGTTTCATTAGGTCCCATCTGTTTATTTTTGTTTTTATTTATATTTCTCTAGGAGGTGGGTCAAAAAGGATCTTGCTGTGATTTATGTCATAGAGTGTTCTGCCTATGTTTTCCTCTAAGAGTTTTATAGCGTCTGGCCTTACATTTAGATCTTTAATCCATTTTGAGTTTATTTTTGTGTATGGTGTTAGGAAGTGTTCCAATTTCACTCTTTTACATGTAGCTGTCCAGTTTTCCCAGCACCACTTATTGAAGAGGCTGTCTTTCCTCCATTGTATATTCTTGCCTCCTTTATCAAAAATAAGGTGACCATAGGGGTGTGGGTTTATCTCTGAGCTTTCTATCCTGTTCCATTGATCTATATTTCTGTTTCTGTGCCAGTACCATACTGTCTTGATTACTGTAGCTTTGTAGTATAGTCTGAAGTCAGGGAGCCTGATTCCTCCAGCTCCATTTTTCTTTCTCAAGATTGCTTTGGCTATTTGGGGTCTTGTGTGTTTCCATACAAATTGTGAAATTTTTTGTTCTAGTTCTGTGAAAAATGCCATTGGTAGTTTGATAGGGATTGCATTGAATCTGTAGATTGCTTTGACTAGTACAGTCATTTTCAGAATATTGATTCTTCCAATCCAAGAACATGGTATATCTCTCCATCTGTTTGTATCGTCTTTAATTTCTTTCATCAGTGTCTTATAGTTTTATGCATACAGGTCTTTTGTCTCCTTAAGTAGGTTTATTCCTAGGTATTTTATTTTTGTTGCAATGGTAAATGGGAGTATTTCCTTAATTTCTCTTTCAGATTTTTTGTTGTTAGTGTATAGGAATGCAAGAAATTTCTGTGCATTAATTTTGTATCCTGCTACTTTACCAGATTCATTGATTACCTCTAGTAGTTTTCTGGTAGCATCTTTAGGATTTTCTATGTATAGCATCATGTCATCTGCAAACAGTGACAGTTTTACTTCTTCTTCTCCAATTTGGATTCCTTTTATTTCTTTTTCTTCTCTGATTGCTGTGGCTAAACTTCCAAAATTAGTTTGAATAATAGTGGTGAGAGTGGACAACCTACTCTTGTTCCTGATCTTAGAGGAAATGCGTTCAGTTTTTCACCATTGAGAATGATGTTGGCTGTGTGGTTGTCATATATGGCCTTTATTATGTTGAGGTAGGTTCCCTGTATGGCTACATTCTGGAGAGTTTTTAACATAAATGGGTGTTGAATTTTGTCAAGCTTTTTTTGTGAAGCTTTTTCTTCATCTATTGAGATGATCATATGCTTTTTATCCTTCAATTTGTTAGTATGGAGTAATACACTGATTTGCATATATTGAAGAATCCTTGCATTCCTGGGATAAACCCCACTTGATCATGGTGTATGATCCTTTTAAGGTGCTGTTGGATTCTGTTTGCTAGTATTTTGTTGAGGATTTTTGCATCTATGTTCATCAGTAATATTGGCCTATAGTTTTCTTTTTTTGTGACATCTTTGCTTTTGGTATCAGGGTGATGGTGGCCTCATAGAATGAGTTTGTGAGTGTTCCTCCCTCTGCTATATTTTTGAACAGTTTGATAAGGATAGGTATTAGCTCATCTCTAAATGTTTGATAGAATTCACCTGTTAAGCCATCTGGTCCTGGGCAGTTTTTTTTGGAAGATTTTTAATCACAGTTTCAATTTCAGTGCTTGTGATTGGTCTGTTCATATTTTCTATTTCTTCCTGGTTCAGTCTTGGAAGGTTGTGCTTTCCTAAAAATTTGTCCACTTCTTCCAGGTTGTCCATTTTATTGGTATATAGTTGCCTGCAGTAATCTCTCATATCCTTTGTACTTTTGCAGTGTCAGTTGTTACTTCTCCTTTTTCATTTCTAATTCTGTTTATTTGAATCTTTTTCACTTCTAATTCTGCTGATTTGAGTCTTCTCCCTTTTTTTCTTCATGAGTCTGGCTAATGGTTTATCAATTTTGTTTATCTTCTCAAAGAACCAGCTTTTAGTTTTATTGATCTTTGCCATTGTTTCCTTCTTTTCGTTTTCATTTATTTCTGGTCTGATCTTTGGGAATCCTCATAAGGTTAACAGCTGATCTTTCAGCAGAAGCTCTGCAAGCCAGAAGGGAGTGGCAGGACATATTTAAAGTGATGAAAGGGAAAAACCTACAATCAAGATTACTCTACCCAGCAAGGATCTCATTCAGATTCAACAGAGAAATTAAAACCTTTACAGACAAGCAAAAATTAAGAGAATTCAGCACCACCAAACCAGCTTTACAACAAATGCTAAAGGAACTTCTCTAAGCATGAAACACAAGAGAAGGAGAAGACCTACAAAAACAAACCCAAAACAATTAAGAAAAGGGTAATAGGAACATACATATTGATAATTACCTTAAATGTAAATGGATTAAATGCTCCACCCAAAAGACATAGACTGGCTGAATGGATACAAAAACAAGACCTGGTATATATGCTGCCTACAAGAAACCCACTTCAGACCTAGGGACACATACAGACTGAAAGTGAGGAGATGGACAAAGATATTTCATGCAAATGGAAATCAAAAGAAAGCTGGAGCAGCAATTCTCATACCAGACAAAATAGACTTTAAAATAGAGACTATCATAGGAGACAAGGAAGGACAATACATAATGATCAAGGGATCAATCCAAGAAGAAGATATAAGAACTATAATTGTTTATGCATCCAGCATAGGAGCACCTTGATAAATAAGGCAAATGCTAACAGCCATAAAAGGGGAAATCGACAGTAACACAATAATAATAGGGGACTTTAACACCCCACTTTCACCAATGGACAGATCATCCAGGCAGAAAATAAGGAAACGCAAGCTTTAAATGACACATTAGATAAGATGGACTTAATTGATATTTATAGAACCGTCCATCCAAAAATAACAGAATACACTTTCTTCTCAAGTGCTTGTGGAACATTCTCCAGGATAGATCATATCTTGGGTCACAAATCAAGCCTTGGTAAATTTAAGAAAGTTGAAATCATATGAAGTATCTTTTCTGACCACAAAGCTATGAGACTAGATATCAGTTACAGAAAAAAAACTGTAAAAAATACAAACACATGGAGGCTAAACAAAATGCTATTAAATAACCAAGAGATCACTGAAGAAATCAAAGAGGAAATGAGAAAATACCTAGAAACAAATGACAATGAAAACACAACAACCCAAAAGCTATGAGATGCAGCAAAAGCAGTTCTAAGTGGGAAGTTTATAGCAATACAATCCTACCTCAAGAAACAAGAAAAATCTCAACCAACCTAGCCTTACACCTAAAGCAAGTAGAGAAAGAAGAACAAAAATCCCCCAAAGTTAGCAGAAGGGAAGAAATCATAACCCTTGGATTTTGATGGAGACCATTGAGATACTCTAACCTGGGATGGGCAGCATACTAGGAACAAAGATAATTAAGACATCCTGAAAACACTGTAAACCTCCAAATTAATTTAGGCTGTTAGGGTAAATTATCATGGCAAGGAGACCCCAAAACTCTTGTAATGGGTGCCACAGAAAGACTGGACATTCCCCGGTAGTGTCCACCTAATTGTTTCTCTGGGCTTGACTGGCCTTACTGCAATATGATATGCTCATACTGTTCACTCAGTGAACATTAATGGAGCACCTTCCCTGGGCCAGGCAGGAGGTATTGGCACCCATGGCGGTACAGAGTGTACATAGCCATGCAGAGCTGAAAAGTTACTGTTTTCAGAGACACACCTGGCTTCATATCCCATCTCTGTTTCCTTCTGACTGTGGGCATAACTTCACATGCTGATCACGGGGTATTCCACAGTGGTTAAAGGCAAGGGCCAGCATGCTTTTTCTGTAAAGGGCCATGTAGCAAATACTTTCAGCTTTGCAGCCCATATGGTCTCAGTCCCCACTACTCAGCTGTGTGGTTGCGGCATGAAAGTACACGTTCACAATACATGAATGAGTGTAAGCGTGTGCCGATAAAACCTTATTTACAAAACTAGGTGGTAGGCTGGATTTGGCCATATCTGGCCTATGGGTTGTAGTTTGCTAACTTCTTGTTAAGGATATGGCTTCTGGAATGTGGCTACCTGGGTTCAAATCCTGGCTCTGCCCTTTGCTGGCTGTGTTGACCTTGGACAAATTACAAAACGTCTCTGTGCTTTAGTTTCACCATTTGCAAAATGGGGATGGTAATGATCCTTCCCTTCCTTATAGGGAGATTGTGAGGAATAAAATAATATTTGTAAGGCACTTAAAAAACAGTGTCTGGCATGTTGTCAGCCTGAATCATCATTAGCTACCTATAGGGAGAGTAGTAGATGTGAAAGAGCAGTGATATTAATACCTGCCCTTTGGGACTTTGGATTGTAAGGACCAGATGATATCATTTTTATGAGCTCCATTAGGGCATCGATTTTTTAGTGTTTTGTTCTTTCTTTATCCCCCCTAATAAAACTTACTTCCAAAAACAGGTGGCCAGCCATGGGCCACACCTTACCAATTTAGTTTTTTTTAATACTGCCTTAAAATATTATTTATCTTGATTACTGAATTTGGGGGCACCCCTCCTTCAAATTTTGTGCCCAAGGTGAGAGCTTCACTCACCTCATCCTAGTCCCAGGCTGGCCAGAGCTTAGAGCAGTTCTGGTACATAGTAGACTTTTAGTTAACGTGTGCTGAATAAATGAAGTGCCTGGACACAGGGTCTGGCACCAAGTGGCTCTTCAAATAAACAGAAGCTCCCATAGTGTTTGTGTGTCACAAGGGTTCAGACCTCAAGTTTGGGAGTCAGACCACTGGAGTCCATATTTGAGCCCAACCACTTACTGTGTGACTTTTAAAAGTTTCTTAGCCTCTCTGTGCCTCAGTTCTCTTATATGTAATGTGAAGCTAATGATAGTACTTACCTTATAAGGTTGCTGTGAGGATTTTAAATGAGTTGATCTGTCTAAAGTGTTTAGAAGAATATGGGACACTTGATGAGCACTCAATAGATACTAACCTCTTTATTATTTTTCTCCTGGGGTTAAGAGTCACTGATGGGCAAAATGGCAGAAATGAGTAGCGCATCTAATGAAGAACTAGCTAGAACCGTTTCAGGAAAGTGGAATTTTCTATTCCTAAACCTTAGTGAGCATCAGAACTGTCTGACAAGCTTATCTAACATGTAGATTCCTGTTTCCCAGGATTTGGATTCATTATGTTTGTGGCCCCCAAACCCCCTTTTCCAACATGCCAGGTGAGTGTGATGCAGGGGTGCCAGGAGCACTCGCTGAGAAACACCAGATCTTTGGTTTCCAGGGAACAGTGTCTCTCAGGCCTTGCAGCTTCCCGGGAACAGGCAGATCAGCCACTTCCTGTCTGCTTTCCTCTCTCCATGTCCCTGGAGGGACTTTGCTTCCAGATGGAGTCAGTTAGTTTCAGCTGCTGCCAGGCCTTTCCCCAGGGCCTCCAGCTGTACAAATCTCTGACCCTCTTGTCTCGGGGACTTCCCAGCTTGTGTGTCAAGGGCTGTGCTACACTCCTCAGCTGAATGTGGGACCCCTCTGCTGGGGGCGCTCTGCAAGCTGAGGTGTCCCTAGGAGATCTGACTCTGTGGTTCTTGACTGTCAAAGGGCATGATGCCCTTAGAGGGACAACCAGCATCTCTCCTTCAAGGGCAGCTAGAAGCCAGGGACAGAGCTGTGCTACTAGGGAAGGATTGCAGGCTCTGTAGCTGCACAAACCATGGGGTCGTAGATTGTGGCTCAATATCTATGTGCCTCTTGGATTCTGGCAGAGCTCTTGGGAGAATTAAATGGAATAAGAAGGCAAAGCACCCAGCCAGTGTTTGGCATACAGCAAGTGCTCAGAGTGTAATGTGTCTGCAGAGAAGCAGGGATTTGAGGTGGGTTGGGGAATAAGTAGATCTCTTCCTGCCGGCTCACCCCTCCTCCACCTGACCACCTAGACTCTATGCTCCACTCTCTAGGATGTTTCTTGGTTTTGCAGTTGTGGTTCTCATACTTCCAACTAGATTGTAGGCTCAATGAAGTCTCAAGCTAGAATAATACTCTGTGTGTGCGCCACTCACCTAATGTTTATTGAATACCACCTTTGTGGAAAGCAACTAATGGTGGGGAATTCCAGTTTCTCTTTTATTTAAAAAAAAAAATCTTTATTTACATCCCTCTTCATTTCATGACTAAATGGAATAACCTGGGGAAGTATGTGACCCATCCTAGACCCAAAATACTGCTTTTTAAAATGAAATTATTGCAAATTATAGCTGGCAAGAAATCCCAAGTTCATCTGATTCCACCCAGTGGTTTTATAGATGAGACAACTGAGGCTCAGAGGGGGGAAGTGGTTTGCAATTAGGGGTCCTCATCTGAACCACAGAACTCAGAAAATGATGTGAGTGCCTGTTTTCACATTTCTCCCAGGCATGGTACATAACTTGTACCATTACAGATGGACAGGACAGAAATTTATTCATTACATACAAGGGGCACTTTTGGACACTGGGACTTAATTTTCTCCCCAAACCAGTTGAAAAGGGCTCAGCTAATGAGTAGCCGAGCTGTGGCTAGCTCAGACACCTTACCCCATCTGAAAGCTTCCCACGCTGGATGAGAGTCACAGCCCAGTGGTTAGTGGTATGGAAGAAAGAAACTGTGCCATTACTTGCCCAAGTACTTGGTAAAATCCAGAGACCCTACAGCCGTAAGGAGCTTTGTTTGCTTGTTTGGAAGTGGGTAGAAGAACTGCCAGCTGTAGAGGAAAATGCCTTTAAAAGCCAAGTTCTGGTTTTTCTCTGTGTATTTAAGGTAGACTGACTATTGTGGAAAAGCAACCTAGATGTCCTAACACAAAAGAAGCCTATTTCTTACTCATTTAACGGTTCGATGTGATAGAACTTCAGCAGAGTTACTCAAGAGTCCAGCCAGGCCCCTTCCATCTTGTGGCTCCATCATTCCTATATCCTCAGAATCCCTGCAGGCTGTTTGCATCTGCTAACTGATGAGAAAAAAAGGTAGAGGACTGATGGGGAAAATTTTTATGGGCTGGGCCTGGCAAAGCTATACATCATTATTACCAGCATTTCATTCATTCCATTGGCCAGAACTCAGTCACGTGGCTGCACCCAAACACAAGGGCTGCAGGGAAATATAGTCCAGCAGGGTACTCAGGCGAACAAGCTTGGAAACAAGTTTGGCCAATTAGCTAGTCTCTGCTACACTTTGTAACTTTGAACAAGTCTCTTCTGTTACCCATCTTTAAATGCAGGAAATGAGGCCGGCTTGTATCATAGGATTGTGCCAAAGACAAGAGAGATTATGGCTGTTAGAGTGCTCAGAAGGAGAAAATACAGGTGAACTGCTTCTGTTATTAACTTCACCATCTCCTGAATGCCTGGCCCAAGGCCAAGTACATAGTAGGCACAAAACAAACCATTGTGCAGGTGATGGTCTTCCTCCCAGCATCCTGAATGCATGCTTTGCCTTATCTAGGTGGCATTTGGTTCACACACACAACTTTTCGACCACTCATCCATTGCAATCAGTCATTGCCGATGGCCCCTGCCAGCTGTGAACTGGAACAACAGGAAGGGTTTATCTGAAGCCAGAGACATCCTGAAAGGATGAGGCCTCCCTTCTTGGGCCCCAGGAAGGCTGCCCATTGTGCCTCACATTCTTTTCAGCCCAGAGGCCCGTGGTAACCATGAGGTCACTGATGGGCTACGGTAGCTGGTTCTGGAGGCTGCTGCTGAGGCCTGGAGCTCGTGGCGTGTGGCCTGGAGATCTTGTTTCTCCCTGAGCCCTCCAGGAGCCCCAGTAGTGCTCAGAAGGAGGAGGAAGAGGCCTCAGATACTGTCAGAACCTATTCCTCAGCGGTGTGCCCAGCTTACCGTACCATATTTAGATGAGCTTATGAATGCTTAAGACAAAAGCCACTCCTCAGAGAGTAACAATACTAACAGCTTACACTTAAGTAACGTTTACTGTGTGCTAGGCACGTGAACTCGTTTAGTCTTCACGATAACCCTATGAGATAGGCAGAATTATTATCCCAGTTTTATAGAGAAGAAAATTGAGGCACAAAATATTCACTGGCCTTACCCAGGGTCAATCACAGGAGAATTCCTTAGTTAAGGCATGGACTCTGTAGTTCATGATAGTCCCTGCCACTCCTTAATGCCTCCCAGACATAGAGGCTGAGTGTCAGTTGCCACTTCTCTGCACTTGAAGAGCAGTAGAGAGTGTGTTGCTTAAGACTGGACCCTGGATCCAGACCACTATAGTTTAAGTCCTGGCTCTGCTACATTTTAGCTGTGCAAACTTGGGTACTCTAAACCTCATCTGTAAAGTTTGTCTAAAATCACTGGCTCTTTTTGCCTCCAAGGGCTATATTTAGTCCAGGCTATTAGTTTGCAACCTCTGACTTGAGGCATATTCAGATATGCTCTATTTGCCAGTAGAAGTGAAAATGACCCTGTAGCAGATGCCAACAGATGTGGAAGTTGGAGCTTAGAAAGTTCAAGTAACTTTTCTGTAGTAGATGAGGGTACCAGATCTTGCATTGGAAGCTAAGCCTATAAATCTGCCCGCTAACTAGCTCCATCATCCTTTTATTTGCACGTTTTGTAAAAGCCTCTTTCCCAGAACCTGGTGTAGATGCTTTGGAATGAACAACTCTACCACTTACTAGCAGGGTGACTTAAGGTACTTCCTGAACCTTAATTTTCTCATCCAAAAAATGGGCTAATAACTATTTTCCATATGGTGTGATTTGGAGGTATTGGCCAATCTTGCCTGAAAAACCTGTTTTGCCACCTCACCTCCAGAAAATATCGGTGGCTTGGCCAACTCTCAACCATCTTGCTGACTCCCTCTTAACACTCATTTGGGTTTAGAAGCCCTCACTGTCTGTGTTCTCCCTCAACTTGGCCCAGCCTGGGATTTGGGGACTGCAGGAGCTACACTCATCATGTTGTTTTTAAATGCCCTGTGTCCTTGCTTGTCTCCCCAAACCACCCTAGACTCAAGGGTTGCGTATGTCCCAAGAATTTATCTCAAGCACTAAGCCCTATGCCCATGCAAAATAAATGTGTGTTGGGAACAGCAACAACCCCGGGGGTGGCATGGAATGTGCCATCATTCCCTTACCATTGGTGTGGAGTTTGGAACAGAGTTGGAGGGCTCCCGGCTCCCTTGTCATCTGCCCAAACTAGGCTGTGCAGCCTCCCAGTTCTTATAGGGATCTCTAGGCCCTCCTAAGAGGTGGGCTACACTCTTGTAAGGCTGTAGCCATTGCCCTTGTAGAGCTTACAGTCTAATAAGGAGGCTGACATGTAATTTAAAAGAATCGTACAATTATGGAAGTCTATGCAAAGGACTGGTTGGTTAGCAAATGCTGTCCCCATTCAAATGTGTTGTTTTGTTCACTGTATATGCCTTAGAAGAGTGCCTGGCACATAGTAGGTATTCAGTAAATAGTCATTGAATGAACAATGACCATGACATCTACACTGGGTTTTGAAAGATGAATGGAATTTTGTGAGGAGATTTGCCTAGAACTTGGCAGTGACCAGGATGAAAGGGAGTCCGTCAGGGCTGAAAGACGGAGGAGGATTTGCTCAGAACAAGGATCTATGAAGATGGCCCTGGGCCGAATGGCAGCTTAAGATCTATTTGTTCCATTTCCACCCTCTCTTGACTCAAATCCATCTTTATGTGCTGGTCTCTGGGTTTTCACTGGAAAGTTCCATTGGAGAAAGAGCCAGAAGAGCACACTCTCTCAGAATATTTTAGCTGGAAAAGGCCTCAGAGGTTGTCCCATCTAACCTCCTCATTTTACCCATAAAGGGACTAAGGCTTAATAGGCAAATTAACTTGTCCAAGGTCTCGGGCTGGTTAATGTCAGGGCCAGGACAGGAAGCCAGGTTTTTAACTCTAGGCCTATGTTCTTTCCATTATATGAGGGGTTTCCAAGCCATTTCAATTTATTTATTTATTTATTTGTTTGTTTTTATTTTCAGCAGTAGAACCCTTTTTTCCCAAATAAAAGCTTATATGGATAAACTCAGTTGCTCTGGATAAAGCCACATGAAGGACCTGTGGTGGCCCCATAATCTCCATCATGGACTAGCTCCCCCCTCCCTGTACATACGCGCTTTCTTTGATAGAGACAGTTAACATTTTCTCAGTCTTGTGGAAGTGCATACAAATGCTGCCTCAATTCCCTAACCCCACTCCTGCTTACAAAAAGATTTCTTCTCCTAAGTCCCATTTCAAAACCCTTGCACTGTACATAATACAGCACAGTGCCTGGCACACAGTAAGTGCTCAAGAAATGTTCATTAATATCATTTTATTGTGCATTTGACTCAGTCCATAGAAATCAGAGAAATGGAGAGGGGAGCTGCTGCTTGTGGGCCACATACTATGAGCCATGCGCAGGACTAAATACTTAACTATAACTTACTTTGTTGACCTTCCTAACCAGGTCAATACCACCATCTCCATTTTACAGCTGAAGACACTGAGACTCAGAGAGGTCAGCTACTTGCCTTTGGTCACACAGATAGTAAGGAGTGAGCTGGGACACAGCCCCTGTTGGTTGACAGCCCAAATCCCTCCCTCCCAAAGACACACACACACACACACACACACACACACACAGAAATGCATGCACAGCAAATTCAGCGTTCTTCCAGTCAGACTGAACTGCCTGTTATGGTTTCATCCAGTCTTGAAAACAGTACCGTTCCTTCAATCGGTGAAATTTTTTGAGCACCTACTATGTGCCAGGTACTCTACCAAGCCCTGCTGCAAGCATATGCTGTGTAGACAGGTGAACAAACATCAGATGAGTAACTACAAGTGTGATGAGTATTACCAAAGGGAAAAAAGAGAGTGACTGGGCATGTGTTAGTATCCCCATCATATATATGAGGAAACTGAGGCCCACATAGGTTCAAGACTTACTCAAAATCACAGGGTAAATAATAAAAATAGCTGAAATTCATTGTGTGCTTACTATACACCGGACACTTTTCATGAACTCAAATTCTCTTAACAACCTATGAAGTAAGTAGTGTTCTCTTTATTTTCCAAAAGGAACCTGAGTCACAAAGTATGAAAGTGACTTGCCTGAGGTTGCAGGGCTAGGAAGTGCCTGAGTTGGGATTTGAACCCAGGGTGACTGGCTCCAGAGCCTGTGTTCTCAACCCTTTTGAATCCAGGTGTGACTGGCTTCCCTGCTGCTATTTCTGCAGGGAGAGAGAGGTGGAAGCAGGTTCACAATCCCTGCCCTTTGGGGCATCCTGGGAACCCCCTGATGTGCAACTGTAATTGTTGTGACTGAGAGCTCTGCTTCAGGAAAGCCAGGATCCCTGTCCTGGGAAGAAATGCCCTAAAACAGCATCCTGCAGCGCAGCCCTGCTTAGGAAGAAGCACCTCCCTGAATTAGTGGTGTTTCCCAAGGGTGGGGCTCAGATCTCAGACAATTAGAGGGAGATTCATGCTTCAGGAATCTGGGACCTCTGAGGAGAGGAAAGCAACGTTCTGACTTCTGTCTCACAGAGGCTGGAGCCAGGTCCACGCTCTCATCACATTCCTGAAGGGCCCGTGTGCTCTATGGGTGGGCAGGTGACTTGGCCGGGGTGGGGTCAGGAGCAGGTCCTTCACAACCTCCCCGGCCTCAGAGACGAAGATTTTGGAGACCCAAAGAGAGCCATAGAGGGTTCTCTGAGGGGCAGTTCCCCCAGCCCAAGCGCCTGAGAGAGAAGTGGGTTAAACAGGGCCCTCAGGAGGAATATGGGGCTCTTTCCAGGGGGCTGGGGTAGGGTGGGACACCACTGAAGAATATATGTTTTCTGAGTCCCCACACGGTGATAATCTCATGCAGTTTTTAAAACTTTTAGAAAAGTTAGAGAGTGAGTGTGTCGCCTTGCCTCATCTCATGTGAGCCTCACAGGAAGCCTTTGGGCTCTCATCTGTAAAATGCGAATTACGCTCATTATTAAATGAGGTGAGGAGCAAAACGAAGTCAGGTTCAGAACGAATTTTATGTAGTATTTGCCCCTTTCTCACAAAGCTGTGCAAATTCATGAAAATGATTTAGGAACTAAGAAAAAAATGCCCTGAAGTATTATCTTTTGCTATCTCATATTAATACAATTAATTCAAATCCTGGAGTGATCCCAAAATGCCTCACTTCTTTCTTTAACATATTATTATGGTTTTGTCATCCACTGATTTATCTAAATCTTCCATGAAGGCAATTAAGTTTTTTAGCCTCTTATCTCTTATGACAAGAAGCTGCTCACTTTACTTTAGAATGAAAGAAGTAAAAGGATTCTTCCTTTTCTTTCAATTATGAGTGTGCATCTTTAAAGTTTCAGAGTCATATTTGTATGTACATGTTTCTTGACTTCCAAGCTAGACTCTAAACTCCGAAGGGCTGACCCATGTCTAATTTTTAGCATTTGTTGAGCATTTTTCTACATGCCAGGTAATGTTCTAAGTGCCTTACATGGATTAATTCATTTAATCCTCCCAGCAACTCGTATTAAACATACTCTTACGATACCTACTTTACAGACAAGGAAGCTGACACACAGAGCGGGGCTTCCAAGCCAGGTGATCGGGCCCCAGAGTCCCCGTTCTTAGCCACTAACTCTGCTGCCCCACCTGGAGCCCCGTGCTCAGAACCCTGCATCTAGGAGGTACTGGGAAATGCTTGTGAGTTTCATTTAAGGCCATTCCCTTCTCTATTCTTTCTCTCATTGTGTAACCTGGGGAAATGAGGCTCAGAGATGTGAGATAATTGGGGGGGTCAGGAATGCTTTCACTGCGTGTAGCAGAAAACCTGACATGTAACAGCGTAGGCAATAAAGACATTTCTTTTTCTCACATAATAAGGGTCTAGATGTAGGTGTTTCCAGATGGATGCAGTAAGAGAAATTGCTGTCAGGGATCCAGGCTCTTCTTGTCTTTCTGTCCCCCATCCTTAGCATATTGGCATTTTGTTCTCAGGCTCAACACCTCAGTGTCTGGGATCTCCAGAGAAACAGAACCAATAGGAGCAATCTCTAAATATATTGTATATTTATATACAATATATTTTATTTTTTAATACATACAATATATTATAAATATTGTTATATATAAATATATTATATATCGTATATAAATACATATATATATAAACAAGGAATTGCCTCACATGATTATGGAGTCTGGGAAGTCCAAGATCTGCAGTCATCAAGCTGGAGACCCAGGAAAGCTGACAGTAGAGTTCCAACCCGATCCAAAGGCTTGAGAAGCAGGAGAGCTGATGGTGTAAATTCCAGCTCGAGTTCAGGTCCAGAAGCAGGAGAAGACACCCTCCACAGGACAAGAAGACACACACACTAGCAAGAGGGTGGATTTCAAGTTGTGTTAGCTTCCTTCCACCCCAGGAAGCACAAAGAAGCTTTGATACATCTCACACCAGTGGAACAGTAAGAGCCAAGAGAGTTAGAACACTTCCTGGCTGCCACCACAGCTCCCTTGGGAGAAAAAAAGCCTACTCAGAGACGTGAAAAATTTGGAGAAAATACTGAAACTACTATGGCAAAGGATTACTCCCCCCATATGTAAATAGTTCTTATAAATCAATAAAGATGAATACCCCAACATAAAAATAAGCATAGATAGAAATATAATTCACTAAATATAATAAGAAATGGCCTGTGAACATTAAGTGAAAAGATGCTAAATTTCAATAACTATCAAAGAAAACATGAGGGAAACCAGGAAATATTTTTTTCAGAATCAAAAAGGTTAAAAAGATTGACTTCACGTTTGTGAAGGGTAGAGGAAACTGGCCTTCCAATAAGCTATTGATAAAAGTGAAAGTTAACACGAGTTTTCTAGAGGACAGTATAATTTTAAATGTTTATAGCCTTTGACCCTGTACATTCTCTACTAAAGGTTTTCGGTAAGGAAAAAGTTTAAAAGTCCAAAAAGATATAGTTATAGAGCCATTCTTCCCAGGACTGAATGTAATAATTTTTAAAAATCTAAATAGGCACCAAGATAATATACAATCAATAAAAAGGTCTATATGTTTACATTTAGGCATGCAGAGATCCCTTGAAATAGTAATTGAAAAAGGATTATGGGATGGCATAGATGTATAATTTCCATTTTATTTAGAAATGTATGTATATGTGTATTTACATATTGAAAATATGTGAGGAAATTGTTGGAATATAAACATTGTCTCTGAACTTTGGGACTACTGCGTTCTTTTACCGTGTTCTTTATATGTTGCTGTGCTGTTTGATATTTTCTTTACCTAAGTAAGCACATGTCATATTAATTAACAGAAAAATCCCTATAAAACTTTGTTTTTCCTTTGGCGGGGGGAGGGATTTGGCCCTGAGAAGCTTGTTGGACACAGTTCCTGCCCTTACCCTTCTTCAGAGGCTTCAGAAAACCAAGCTTTCAAGGCCCCCTGAAGCAAGGGTGTTTAGATCCAGGGAATGGATCTTGGGGCAAAGGTAAGTAAGTAGAGGTGAGGCAGGAGGAGCCGTGAGGAGGGAGATGTGCTAATTTTAGCATCTCTGAGAGAGAGTTGTTCCAAGTTTCCTACAGTGTCCCCTTGCACAAGCTTAGCTCTGTCCTCCAGCCCCCACCCAGTGACTGCAGGGCTAACACAGGAACTAATAGACTTCAGATGGCAACAAAATGCTTGAAATCTCTGCTGCTTTAAATAGAGGTATTTGGCACCCTTTTGGATGGCAGGTCTGGGAGAGCGAGGCCTTTAGCACTTTCCCTAGTTTAAAGCTCTGCAGTGAAGTCACCTGGATGCCAGCTTTCCTTTCAACCTCAGTATCTCTAAGGAAAAACTCCTGATCATCCCTAAACCAGGCAATACCTCCTGCCCCTGAAGTCTTCCAGCTCAAATCCTGAGGGCTCTTGCATTCCTGCTCCATCTTCTCTGTTATTTAACCTCTCTCTCTTTCTCCTCCTCCCCTTCTTCAGGAGAAGGATTCAGGGTATATTATTTAAAGTATATTCTGTGGGATCTTTATAGAATCACAGAACTCCCTCTCTTAAAAATAATACAAATAATAATAACTCTCTTTTATTTTGTGTCTATTAAATACCAGTCATGTTATATATGTATTGTTTTCTTAAAACAACCCTATGAGATGGCAATATCTTAAGATTTAAACAGGCACTTGACAAAAGAAGGATACAAAAAATGGCCAATAAGCACATGAAATAATGCCACACATCATTAATCATTAGGAAAATGCAGATAAAAACCGTATGAGATGTCAAAGTAAAAAGACTGACAGTGCAAACTGTTGGCAAGGATATGGAGCAGCAGGAACTCTCAAACACTGCCAGTGGGAGGATGAAATGGTACTACCTCTTTGGGAAATAGTTTGGCTGATTCTTACAAAGTTAAATATTAATATATATGTACCATTTAATCCAGCTATTCTCCTACTACATTTTTTCTCAAGAGAAATAAAACATGTCTACTGAATGACTTGTACAAATTTTCATAGCAGTTGTATTCATAATAGCCCCAAACTGGAGACAACCCAAATGTCCATCAGCTGTTGAGTGGATAAACAAAATGTGGTATATCCACATAATGGAATGCTTCTCAGTGATAAAAAGGAATAAACTACTGAGAGATATGCATTACTTATCTATGCTGAGTAAGAAACCACCACAAACTTACTGACATAACATAACACGTATTTGTTATCTCACAGTTTCTGTCAGTCAGAAGTCTGGGCACAGCTTAGCCAGATATTCTGCAAGACTGCAGTCAAGATGTCAGCCAGGGCTTGGTTCTTATCTGGAGGCTTAACTGACAATGGAACCACTTCCAAGTTCATGCAAGTTGTAGGCAGAATTCATTTCCTTGTGTCTGTAAGACTGAGGGCCCTGGTTTCTTACTAGTTATCAGTCAGAGGCCACCCTCAGCTCCTGGAGGCTTCCCAAAGTTTCTTGTCACCTGGACCTTTCCATAGTTCTTCTCACAGCATGGCAGCTTGCTTCTTCAAAACAAACAAGGGAGAAAGAGAGCGCGTCTGCTGGCAAGATAGAGACTTGTAACATGATCATGAGAGTGACATCACATTACCTTTGCCATATTCTAGAAACAAGTCCCGGGTCCTGCCCACACTCAGGGGAGGGGATTATATAAGGGCATGAACACCGGGAGGTTGGTCGGGGTCAGGTGGGTTACTTCCTAGTCCATCCTCCACAACACAGATGAATCTCAAAGACATTGTGTTGAGCAAAAGAAGCTAGGTACAAAAGACTACATACATTATAATTACATTTATATGAAATTCTAGGACAGGCAAAGTAATGTATAGTCACTGAAAGATCAGTGGTTGCCTAGGGTCAAGGGAATGGGTCAGGGAGTTGACTGTAGGAGGGGCACAAGGCAACTTTGGAGGGTGATAGAGGTATATATTTTGACCTGTGTGATGGTTATATGGGTTTATACATTTGTCAGAGCTCATCAAACTGTACATTTTATTTTAAATAGGTACATTTTATTTTGTGTAAATCATACTTCTAGGAAGTATATCTTTAAATATTTTTTGAAGTATTTTAAAAACTATACTCTGAATTTCACATTTTTATCACCATTTACCTATGAGGAAAACTGGGGTCCAAAACTTGCCCATACCCACACAGCTGGTGGAGCTAGGATTCTAAGCCAGGTCTAACTGCAAGTGCATTCTGTCTTCCTTTGCTGCCACTTTCACAAAGAAGAAAACAGCGGCCTGGGAAGCTGAGGAAATATTCCCCAGGTCTCGCAGAAGTGGCAGAGAGTCTCAATCTTGTGTTTTTTGATTTCAAGTCAAGAGTTCTTTGTACCACTAGGTCTGCCAGACCTTGTTAAAGCCTTGTAGCAGATTTTAAGAGTTAAAATTGTATTTTAAAATTTATCCATATGTGTCATTGTAAATACGCTTAACAATGTTCTTCTCTTAAAACACATAATCCTATGAGCCAGTTCTTTAAAAGAACAATGTATGGTCTGAAGATGAAGGCTTCAGAAGGTGTGCCATATACTGTTGGTTGCTTGCCTTCTTTCTTGCCTCCTAAATCCTGAGTTTATCCAGATGTTGGCCATATACTTCAAGGAAACATAGACCCCTTCTAGTGCCAGGGGATGAATCTTGGTTTGTTTCAGCTAGTTGTGATCACTCTGTTCCCACTGAGAGAGGTGTGTTTAGGAAAGAGCCTGAGATGCAGTTCTGACCAGTGAGGCCTGAGAGGTACCTGCCAGGGGATTCTGGAAAATCTACCAAGCTGCTTTTTTAAGAAGGAAGGGGCTTTTTCTGAAAGGTATGAGAGTGGGAACTTGGGAGTTGGGATGAGTCACTGATGATGTGAGGGACAGTGTGAGGACAAAAGTCTATCCCTGAGAATAGGAGTGAGAAGGACACAAAGCATTTAAGTCCTTAAGGGTGATACTGAGCCTCTGATTCATTCACCCCTGTGACCACCCATCTCACTAATGTAATACATTTTCTTTATTGCTTTAGTCATCACTGTTATTTGCAGCCAAAACCATCTTGCATACAGAAGGTATAAGCAGATACTGTCAAATACATTTTTTGCACCCAATTCCATGGTGCATAAAATTCTTATAAGCAATTGTATGTACTACAATACATTCAAAATTGCCATTCATCAATTGGCAGGCAATTGATGTTATACGTTGTGTGAATGCTAAGATTAGTTTCATTCTTAGAAATGCTTGTGAATAGTTGAAGATCAGAAAAAAACTGTCGATCTGTGGGGAATTGGCTGGGTAAATTAGGGTAGAGCCATATAATGAGACACAATTAAAAATAAAGAAGCATCTCCATTTGTACTGATACGAAGTGATTTTCAAGATATGCTAAGTAGAAGAACATGAGTCAGAACAGTATACAGAAGACTTTGAAGTATGTGGTCATGGAGAAACATCTGAAGTTCATTGCCAGGACTGTTGTGGTACAGGAAAGGAACTTGGTAATTAGATGCAAGACACTAAACAGAACTTTCACTATAGATAGCCCCACTGAGGACAGTAAGGGATGGTGGGGCTATAAGAAGCTATGTGCTGTGGTGGTGGACCAGCAACGTGGAAACGGCTCACAAGATCAGTGTATTAGGGCAAAAGCATCAAGGATTGGGTGGGTTTGCAGCAGGGCTGCTGTGTATAGCCTCATATACATGAGATGATCTATTTTCAAGATATTAAAGAAAATTTTTTTAGTTAATTTATTTTTGGCTACGTTGGGTCTTTGCTACGGCGTGCAGGCTTTCTCTAGTTGTGGCGAGCGGGGGCTACTCTTCATTGCGGTGCTTGGGCTTCTCATTGCAGTGGCTTCTCGTTGCAGAGCACGGGCTCTAGAGGCGTGGGCTTCAGTAGTTGCGGCTCGTGGGCTCTAGAGCGCAGGCTCAGTAGTTGTTGCGCACGGGCTTAGTTGCTTTGCGGCATGTGGGATCTTCCCGGACCAGGGCTCGAACCTGCATCCCCTGCATTGGCAGGCGGATTCTTAACCACTGCACCACCAGGGAAGTCCCTAAAGAAATTTAAAAATATATATATACACGGAAACTCTGGCATGTCTCACAAGTAAACTCTACCAGCATCAATATTTAGCTAGCATACATTTATCTGGGCTTGCTGTGTGCCAGACACTGACCTCAACTCTTTATCTGGATTGGCAGAGATTCAGTCCTCATAGCACTATGAGGTGCATGTCACTGTTATCCTCTTTTTTTTTTTTGCGGTACGCGGGCCTCTCACTGTTGTGGCCTCTCCAGTTGCGGAGCACAGGCTCCGGACACTCAGGCTCAGCGGCCATGGCTCACGGGCCCAGCCGCTCCGCGACATGTGGGATCTTCCCGGACCGGGGCATGAACGGCAGGCGGACTCTCAACCACTGCGCCACCAGGGGAGCCCTATCCTCTTTTTTTATAGATGGGCAAACTGAGGCACAGGAGTTTTAACTAGTATTCCAGGATCATACAGCTGTTAAATGGTAGAACCAGGGCTTGGGCCAAAGTCCATGTCCTAAACAATCTACTAATTGACTTCTGGGGTTATTGAAAGGATTAAATGAGTTACGTGTGCTTAGCCAGTGTGGGCCTTAACCAGTGGTCCCCAAAGAGTAGTCCATGCATCAGCAATGTTAGACATTTGTTAGAAGTATACTTAAATTCTTAGAAATGTTGCCCAGTTTCAGCCAGACCTAGTTTTATGTGTTGATGTGTTCCTTAGCTGGTTTGAGTATATGTGAAGTCCCACCCAGCAAGGGAAGTAGTAATTCCATGCCAGCTGAACCTTGAGGAAAGCTACCTAAGTATTGTATATGTAGTTCCCACCTTGCTTTCTTGTCCAACAGGTGTTTATTGACCACCACTATGGACTCAGCAGGAAGTTACCTGTGATCAATCAGTGATGCCCTACATGGGCTTAGTGGGTACGAGCACCCTACCATTCCCAGGCTGGCTGTGCGATCTGTGCATGCTGAAACCGGCTAAATAATTCCTCCCCTCGACACAGCTGCTCCGTGGGCCGGAGATCTCAAACTCCTTCCTTCTTCAATGCCTTTCACATAATAGATGCTCAGTAATGTCTCTTGATGAAGAAGTCATCACAGTTCACCTGGTGGCAGCTGTCTTTTTAGCAAAGAGCACCTAACAGGAATTCTCAGCCTTGGCTGTCCTGTTACAGTTACCTGGAGAGCTTCTAAAAATCCCCAGCCTGGGGCCAATCATATCAAAATATCTGGGGATGAGAGAAGAGGGGAAGGAGTAGGTGTGAATAGTTTTGAGAGCTCCCCAGGTGATTCAGGGTGCAGCCAAGATTGAGAACCCCTAACCTAGAGTAAAAAAGC
The DNA here is from genome assembly GCF_951394435.1 of Stenella coeruleoalba. Taxonomy (NCBI): domain Eukaryota; kingdom Metazoa; phylum Chordata; class Mammalia; order Artiodactyla; family Delphinidae; genus Stenella; species Stenella coeruleoalba. Next base: position 14,400,294 of record NC_137157.1, read on the forward strand.
CACATTGCAGAGGGTTCACCTGACAACCATCAAACCAGCAAAGGGTCACAGATGGAGACACAATGGGTAAAACCCAGATGACTTCCTTGCAAGCTGCCCTCCACTTCTCAGATTAGGCCTGTGAGCTGAGCTGGAAGCAGCCAAAATCCTGTCTTAAGAAGTTCCTGTGCACAGTGGAAGGTGCAGCTGGAAGCATTTATGCTGGAAACCCTGACTGGGTGATCATCCTAAAATTGTTGCCATATGTCTCCAGCAGGGACAGCAGGGCCCACAGTTGTCCCTCCACCCCCTGCAGCCTCTCTTCCATCAGCACTTCAGTCCTCACCCATGGGAGCCCCGGGAGTAGCTTCATTAGTTTAATGATTTTATTGAGCATCTAGATTCCTTGCAATAGGCCAGGCCCTGGAAATGCAGATATAAATCCAGCATCATCCCTGGTGTAGTTCACGGCCTAGAAGGAGAAATGAGAAGTAAATCAACAGCTAGGATGTGATGTGATAAGAGTCAGAATGGAGAGTAGCACAGAAATGTGAGAGCTTTGAGGAGGGGGTGAGGAGGGGGCTCCAGAAGGAACAACACTGAGGCTTTTTTTCTTTTGAAATATTCGTATATATTTTTTAAAGTTTGGAATAATTTTAAGCAGAGTTGAACACACCAATTTAACAGATATTAACATTTTGCCATACTTACTTCAGATCTTTAAAGAAAACAGTTCTAAACTGTTTCAAGCACAGGAGCAGTTCAGAGAATAGTATAACAAACACCCATACACTGAGGTGGTGAGGGGCCAGGCTCCCTGGCTCCACAGTAGGACATTGGAGAGGTGACTTAACCTCTCTGTGCCTCTGTCTTATTTAGAAAAAAAACTTACACACTGCTCTATGTAAAATGGGTAACCAACAAGGATGTACTGTACAGCACAGGGAACTCTGCTCCATGTTATGTGGCAGCCTGGGTGGGAGGGGAGTCTGGGGGAGAATGGGTACACGTGAATGCATGGCTGAGTCCCTTTGCTGTGCACCTGAAACTATCACAACATTGTTCATCGGCTATACTCCAATATAAAATTAAAAGTTTTTTTAAAAATCACCTGCCTCTAGAGGTAATTGTCGGGATTAATTAAGGTAAAGCTCTTTAAAAGGCAAAATTTCCTCCATGCACCATGTGCTTAATAAACATTACCTGTTGTTATTCGTGTGCTCATGACCCTGCTTGTCAAATCAACATTCTGCAGCATTTATTTTAGATTAGTTTATAAAGAAAAGTGTAATATCACAGATGCTCTTAAAGACCCCTGTATGCACACCTCCCTGTTCTGCCTGCTAAGGAAAAGGAAAGGTTAGCCAGGGGGCCAAGGTGGGAAGGTGCACTGCAGGACATGGGACAGGGGAGAGCCTGACTTCTGAGGAAACCCTCCAGCGTGGTCAGAAAGGAAGGTGACAGCCGCTCAGGGGAGGAGGTGGGAGGGGTGGCCTGGTGCATCAGTGGAGACCCTCAGGAGCCCGTTTCCCACCGCAGAGGATCCGCCCAACTCTCTCCTCTCTCCCAGGAAACCCTTGGGGCCCTTTTTAATGGCTCCTTTCAAAAAATAAACCAACAAACAAAAAAAGATAAAGAAACCTCACCCACACTTGCTCCTCAGTTGGGAGAATTCCACCTTGTAGGGGCTAGCTTTGAGAGGAGAGTCCCAGGGGAGCTGCAGGAAGGGGGCTTAGGGCCCCTGAAGTCATTGCTGCTCGAGTGCCCTGGAGGCAGGAAATGAGGATTTAGGGCTGTAGCCCAGCCAGGAGCACTCAGCCTCCCTTAGCCCCAAGTCTATTTCAGTGGACTGTAAGCTTGGGGAAGACGTCTTTCTGGGAACTATGCACCCCTCCAGGTGGATACTTCTTGCTGAGTGAGCTGATGAGAGAACCCCCTGATTTGTTCAATAGTTAATCTGACAGAGGCACACGTGTGGTTCGTCAGGCACAGATATTTGTGGGAAAGGCCTTGGGTATAAGTGTATACTAGCACCCAGTCTCAGTTGGAAATGTGCTCTCCCGTCACCCCCCAGCAGTACCATCATTTTTTATCTCAAAATGGGCTTCCCCCATCTTCCCCTCCCCTCCACTTCTCTAGCATCCGCTCCAGCCACTGGTGAGGAACAGCTGCTCTGAGGCCCATCTCTCATCAGCTGCCTTATCTCCCTGATGAATAATGTTCCCCTTCCCGCAGTGGCAGCCTGGCAGGAGGCCCGCCCCAGCGTGGAGCAGGCTGCTGACAGGGCTTGGAGCCCAGGCAGCTGTCAGAGAGCAGGACGCTCCCCTGGCCCCCGCGTGGGGTGAGGGCTAACCTCCCTGCCTCACAGACACATGGTACCCTGAGACCCCACAGCCATGGCGAGCTGCACCTCACAAACCCAGCTATTCCAGGTACACCTCAGCACCCTTTGGATGCAGTAACTGTTCTGGGTGCCGGGAAAACAGAGGCCCATGAGTCCTGCTCCACAGGGGTGGGGACTGCTTATGGGAGATGTGATTTGTACTTAATGGTACAGAGCTCTATAGTTCTGCGACCCAGAGAGCATGTTTAACCACTCCTCGTCTCGGTTTTTCCCATTTGCCAAATGGGCTAATAATAGTGTTGTATAGATGCTGTGGTTCTCTGCTCAGACCCCCTTTGCCAGCCAGTGCAGCCATCCCCAGCACTGTGAGTGCTGTGGTAATGGCTATACCTCTGGCCTTCTCCAGAGCCTTTGGCTTATGGTAACAGCATCCCTGAGACAGCCAAAAGGCTATTTCCTTTGGCCGCCATTCCCCCTCCCATCAGGGGAGCTGGTAACTGACTGATACTGGGGACACAAAAGCCCAGTTCTCTTTCCTCAAGATGGGACAACTCCATGGGACTATTTATGCTCCAGAAATTTCTATAGATCAAGCCAAGGCTTACCCACAGCTACATCAAGCCAAGGCTTCCCCACAGCTACATCCATCCTCAGCCCCTTCACCTTCCTGTCCTGCTTCTCTTATAGCTTTTCCTCAAGAGCACACCCTCCCTCCATGAATCATAGGCTTTGGAAGCCTGTTTTGGGCACCTCTTTTAGGGGACTCACAAGACAAGGACCCACTTCACAGGGGCTTTATGTGAGGATTCGATAAGATAAGGCTTGAAAAGCCCCTTGCGGGTGCCTGGCACTCAGCAAGTACCCAATAGTCAGTGATCGTGATTCTTATAAACTACTGCTACGTGACAGAATGTCACAAGGGAGCTCGGACAGATGCGATAGAGAGGTTGGTGATGAAAGCCTTGGTTCCAAGGCTGCAACTGGAAGCAGTTACCCTAGGAAGGGCCCTTGGAGCTCACTTAGCCCAACTGTCCTTTTACCAGTGAGAAAACTGAGGCCCAGAGAGGAGAAGCAGCAGTGTCAGAGACCCACGGCAAGTCAGGGGCAGAACTGGGACTAGACTATGCCATGCTTTGCCCACCGCTCCTCATGCTCTTTTGCTGTCTTGGGGTCCTTCGTCCCTGCTAGTTGTTGAAGTGCTGCTGACTTTTCATGGGCCAGGACCCTGGGAAGGGAAGTCAGAGCACACTCCATTTCCACATGCATGTCCTGAGCACCTACTAGTACTGGACACCTGCCAGGCAGTCAGGGGCGTGGTATACACACATATGCAACAGCCCCTGGTTGTTCAGAGACCTTCATAGTTTTCAAAGTGTGTGTGTGTGTGTTGGTTAACTTTCATCCCAGGAAGTAAGTAATACCAGCCCATTCTACAGGGAATGACTGATTAAGAGTGAGCTTTGAGGGCTTGCCTGGTGGCGCAGTGGTTGAGAGTCCGCCTGCCGATGCAGGGGACGCAGGTTTGTGCCCCGGTCTGGGAAGGTCCCATATGCCGCGGAGCGGCTGGGCCTGTGAGCCATGGCCGCTGAGCCTGCGTGTCCGGAGCCTGTGCTCCGCGGCGGGAGGGGCCACAGCAGTGAGAGGCCCGCGTACCGCAAAAAAAAAAAAAAGGAGTGAGCCTTGAAAGACCAGTAAGTGCAGGTAGATGAGCAAGAGCATTCCTGGGCTCACTTTTTACCATATTAAATACATAGGAATATTCTTAATTTCCACAGTGCTCTCTCTGAATAGTCTGCTGTCCTTTACATTTTCCCAAGTATGTATAGAGTTAAAAGGTGAGACAGATCGTGGCTTCCGGGTATAGTTGGAGTCCTGTGTGGCTGAAGTATAGGATGCATATCATCTATTTGACCATAGATGACCACAGTGGAACTGGAGAATTAGATCTTTTAAAATCAAACCAGACTCAGGATTCTCTGTGTCATGCTATAGCAGTTGGGCTTCAATCTGTACACAGTGGGCAGCCTCCAAAACCAGGAGAGCAACACGCTCAGGTGTGTGTCCTACGAAAATGTCTCTGGGCAACGTGGAGAGGAGACTTGAGAGGCAAGGCAAGAACCCGGCCCCCAGATGGAGGCACCCTGGGACAGGTGAAAAGTTAAGTAGGAGACCACAACTCGTGAGCTGTCAGGAGATGCTGTGTGAGGAATTTCCACATGAGCCAGACACCCTGAAGGTGACAGGAATGGAGGATGGGAAGAAATTGTGAGGAAGTGGGATTTGAGTTGGAATTTTTGAAGGGCAGTTTCCTAAGCATGGGGAGTGGTGTGGACAGAGTGCAGTATGAATGGATGGAAGATGAGAGTGGGGTCAGCAGGACCATGGACCTGGGCGGAAGGTCGTCCTAGGAGCACAGAGGTGTCGGAGCTAAGAGGAGGCCCAGGCCACTTTCTGGGAAGCACTGAGCCCCAGGGGAAGAAGTATGAACTCCCGCCTGTAGGCAGTGAGGCTGCTGGAGGATTTTGAACATCAGAGTGGCAGGAGGGAAGCAGGATTTCAAGATTAGCGCAGGAGTGGGATGTAGATGAGGGTGGAGGCGGGAGAGGGACCTTCCCCCCCTAAGTTGGAGAACATGCACTGCCCGCTTTCAGGCCACATCCCCCCGTCCAGATAATTTTGGTTTGTACACACAATGTGGTCCCATATTTTTTTAAAAGGAGAGATTTCACACAAAAAGATTTCATATAAAAGGCAGGTTTCTGGCTACATTTGAAAATCAGAGGATTTGGTAAGACTGGACCAAGTATTTCCATGTGGCCACCATATGCTGGAGTTGGTCACAATTGCCCCCTATAGGTGCAGCCTTGAGTTTCATTGGAGTTTTTCCCATAGCAGTCCTGCTTTATTTATTTTTGGTGCATGGTGATTTTTAGAAATTTTTGAATGAGCCATCAGCATTTAAGTAACTGAGAATTTCTTATAAATATCCAGATTTGGGCTTCTTTAGAAAGGCATTAGGGCTACCTGGGACCTCGTCCCTAGGAGGCCGTAACGTCTAGAGCTTAGGCTGTTTTCCATTTCACCAGTCCCCACTTCTCCCAGCTCTCCACAGAGGCCTGCGTTAGCTGCCGTCTGTCATAGAGGCTGTGCTCTCCTACAGGAAGACACAATGTTTCTAGCGCTCAAGTTGTTATCAAAAGTGGGAAAATGAAAGGTAGAGTAGGGGACGTGCCTGCTCCTAAAAAAGGTTGGAGAGAACATTGTGGAAATGAAGAATGTTCCCGTGTTTAATTTGGAAACAGAGTATGTGTTAGGAGAAGACCACCAAGGACACTGCTAGAAAAGACTGGCCGCTCCCCTAGCCTGATGTTACCTGCTTGGGCCCTGTTGGCATTTAGCTTGGGAATCCGGGGACAGAGGCAGGGGGGTCACGTCACACTCAGCACTCAGCAGTCTGGATTCTGTGCTGCAGAGGAGCAAGAGGAGGGCTTTGTGACCAGGGCTTAGGAGCTAAGGGTGTGCTGAGACGTCCTGGGCATGAGGCAACGGGAGGGAAAACCAGAGTGAGAGTGGGGAGTGGGAGTGTAGGAGGAAACCCTGTACACTTCTGGAGCGGGAAGTCAGCTCCCTACATAGGGGGTCAGAGAGAAGAATCGCAGATGACTTCAGGGTGACAGATCCTGGGTTCCTGGGGGGATGGGAGGTGCCTTAACAGAAGTCAGGAGATCCACACTGGGGGAGGCTGATGACTTAGGGTCCAGGCACAGTGAATCTGAGGTGTTAAGGATGGTGCTGGTAGCACACTGGCTATGTACATCAGCTTTGAAGCACTCAGGTCTCATGAGGACCTTGTTTTTGTTGTGCTTCATCTCTCGGTGCCTTAGTTTCTTTTTTTAAATTTATTATTTAGTTATTTACTTTATTTTTATTTATTTATTTTCAGTTGAAGTATAGTTGACTTACGATATTATATTAGTTTTAAGTATACAACATAGCGATTCGATATTTTTATGGATTATTGGTGCCTTAGTTTCTTGAAAAATAAGGCTATTGATAATCTCCCTCCTATAGGGTCATTGTAAGGATTAAAGATTAACGTAATTAAAAGCCTAAAAATGACTCCTGGTGCAGAGGACGTGCTCTGTTCCACCTTTGCCTGTGAGGACAAGGTGGGTGAACCCACTGAATGGAGGCGATTTCATGGGGCAGGGAACCAACACTGGGCCTTGGAGAAGAGCCACAGTGGGGGAGAAGACACAGTGAGGAGCCGGGAGGAAGCAGCTGGGAAGCAAGGGGAGAGCGTCTTTAGGGCAGGGACGATGAGGATCATGCTACAGAGGCCACGAGGACCAGGGTGAATTTGCCCCCCAGAGACCTCTTGGCGATGTCTAGAGACATTTTTAGTTGTCACAGCTGGGCATGGAGGTGCTACTGCATCTGTTGGGTGGAGGCCAGGGATGTGCCTCACCCTACAATGCACAGGACAAGCCCCCACAAGGAAGAATTATCCAGGTCCAAAGGTCAATAGTGCAAAGAGTGAGAAACCCTTCTCTAGAGCCAACAGCTTCCAGGTTTGACTCGTGGTTCCACCAACAATGGCTGTGTAACCTCGGCAAGTTCCGTAACCACTCTGTGCCTCAGTTTCCTTATCTGGAAAATGGGGATGAAAATAACAGCTGCTTAACTGATTGAAGATATGCAGAGGGCTTAGAATAGAGGCTCATTGTACATTAGCTGTTATTAGAAATCAAGGAAATTGAGGGCATAGCAGAGTCCATTTGATCCTGGAGTTTGGCGTTTCGGATTGATCTCAGTGTGATTTCACTAGGGTGGAAAGGGGAATGGCAGCCAGATGCAGAGGGAGATGGAGATGGGTATGTGGGAATTGGGGCTAGCAGGCACAGACAGTAGCAACTGGAGGAAGTGGGGGAATGGCTAGTTATGGCTGCCAGGCCAAGTGAAGGGGGTTGTTTTACATTCAGTTATTTATTTATGCCAATCAAAAGTTCTGGTTATTGCCCAAACCACATGATAACAAAAAAGGAAATTTTTAAAACGAAAGAAATCACCTGCAGCCTCACCACCTTAACAAATTAACAATGTTCCCGCTCCCCTTCCAGGCCTATCATTTTTACAGTGCTTTAGTCATTACACAGATTTTCTTTTCTATTGTTTAATGTCACATGAAATTGTCCCATAAGCGTTTTCCATGATGTTACATCATTGTTAGATTTATCGCTTTTTTCCAAAATGAAGATAAACCTCATTGTTTTTTCCTAGTTGTAAAAATGCTTTGTGCTCTTTTTTTTAAATGCAGATGGTACCAAAAAGTCTGAAGAAGAATGTAAAAACCCCCATTTTCCATCCCGCCCTACAGAGATAGCCAGCTTAGCATTTGTGGTGAACATCCTTCCAAACAAATCTCCATGCATTATTCTTTTTGTTGATTTGTTAACTCTTTTACGTAAATATGAACATTACTGTCATTCATTTTCAACCTTTGAAGCGCAGGTTTTCTTATTGTTGGAGTCGGGGTTGTTGTTTTGGGAAGTGGGGAGGGGTCTGTGGATGGATACACACAAGAACAAAGAAAGCCAGGAAGCTGCTAGAAAGAGGAAATATTGCGGGTGTGCAGAGTATTCGTTTCCTGAGGCTGCTGTAGTAGCTAAGTACCAGAGGCTGGGCGACATACACAACGGAAGTGTATTCTCTCGGTTCTGGAGGCTGGAAGTCTGAGATCAAGGTGTCAGCAGGGCCATGCTCCCTCTCAAGGATCTAGGTGAGGATCCATCCCTGTCTCTTCCTGGCTTCTCTTGGTTGCCAGTAATCCCTGATGTTCCTTGACATGTAGACACATCACTCCAACCTTTGGCTCCTTCCTCACATGGCATTTTCCTCTTCCTCTCTGTGTTTGTGTCCAGATTTACCTCTTCTTATAAAGATTCCAGTCATTAGATTAGGGCCTGCCCTACTCCAGTATGACTCACCCTAACTTGATTAAATCTGCAAACACCTATTTCCAATTAAGGACACACACACACACACACACACACACACACACACACACACACACACACACACACACACACACACACACACACACACACACACACACACACACGTACGTAATGGGGCTCAGGACTTCAATGTATCTTTTGGGGGGGACACAATTCAACCCATAACATGTGGGATCCCCAGGGTGATGGAGGAGGAGGGTGGAGCAGCAAGGACTCCTTCTCTGAAATGAAAGGGAAGGAAGAGACTAGGGTAAAGAGACAGAGATTCTGAGGCTGAGAAGGGAGACAAGGAAGCCTACTTCCTCCAGCAACTCGTGTCTGTGTTTTATTAACCTCCTAGTAGTTTACAAAGAGAGCCCCAGGATTCATCAGAGAGCCTGGCTGTTCATAAACCCTGCCGGGCCCCTTCCCCACCGTCATCACGCCGTGCAGCTGGCAGCTGCTGTGCGGGCCCCCCAGACCTCACTGCAGCATCCTGTTGTCTGCTTCTCGCCAGATTCCTGCTTGGCTGCCACCTACTTTCTTTTCGGCCTGGACTAATTTGTTGCAGTCCTCAGACTGGTGGGAAGCATCGCTAATTCCCAAAGTCCTTCCACATCGCCCACTCAAAGCCCTCCGTCTGCCAAGTGTGCACATCTCCTCTGTTCTGTCCTTGCTGGAGGTTATGGTCCCTAAGCCTTCAGGAGTGTGGCCATTCCCCCTCCCCTTTTCCTCAGGACACCTGTTTTTGCGTGCTTCCTCAGTTCTCTTGGTCTCCTTCCCACAGATTTGGTACCTGAGGTTGAATTTTTCAGAGGGGGAGGGGAATGGGGAAGGATTGTGAGAAATGTGGAGAAGTTACAAGGACACCTGAAGTCTCTGCTGGTGGACTCAGATGTTAGGAAGTCCAGAGCCTTCCCAGGTGTGGCTGGGGTTAGGTCTGAGTGTGATGGGTAAACATGTGACCAAAATTAGCAACATTGTCACCCTTAGTCAGCCTGGCTCTCCCGGGAACAGGGGACTGTTACAAAATAGTAGTCAAGTGGCTGAGAATAATGAGGCTTCTGCTTATTAGCTTAGGTCCCAGGCAAAGCCCAGCCAAAAATGTTTTCTTGCCACCACAGGCTTCTGCATATTGAGGGAATTATTACACTTCTCCAGTGGTTAAAAGTCACTCAGCCTTTGGCCCCCTACCTCTTGACGCTGCCTGGATCACCTAATAATCTCCGAGCAATGCGTCACCTGTCCCAACTCTACCATTTAATTATATGTTGTCTTTGATTTCCTCTCCAGTGTCGACTGCCACTTTTGAGAAAGACCTGGGATCAGAAACCCAAATAATATAGCTCATATTAAGTCTAAATAACAGGAAAACCCAAGTACAGCCTCCAGCCAGGATGTGCCAACTTGTTTGGGACTGAAGGAGGTCTTCTTGCTCAGGCATGAGAGACACAGGGTGTGGGACCAGTGGGTCTGTGGAGACAGAAGAGCAGGAGGGGGTCATGAGAGTTGTTGGGAATTTCTACCTATAGCCTCATGTCTTGCCACCACCTTATCAGACCTCATACTCCGGCCGTGCAACCAATTGCAAACTTTGCCACTTCTTCCCAGTATCAGTCAGAGCAATAGTGATGGGAAGCGCCAGAACCAATTCAAACTAGTGTAGGCAAAAGAGACAATAGCTCACATAACTCAGAAGATAAAGATGGCTCTGGTGTCAGGATCCAGGGGCTAAGTGATGCAGGCAGGCTTTTGTCTCCCTCCTTGTGTTGTTCCTAGTGGCACTTCTGGTACAGGTGGGATCCCTCCATGGAGCAGGAAAACGGTGTTCATCAGCCCCACATGACGTCACTCCAGCTTAGCTGGCCCCTCAGAAGAGGATTGCGACGGGCCCATTTTACATCAGCAACACAATCCTTAGACCAGTTAATGCCCAGGGAAATGTGGTTCTCTGTTTGGAGAGGACTTTATCACGGAGTCTGTTTCCCCCCACAAAGAAGGCTACTGAGAAGCTAAAACAAAACCAGCACAGTCTATTACACCCCCCACTTCAGGGGTTCGTTCATGCAGTTGCAGGTGCCATTCCCTCTACCTGGAAACCTTTAAAACCCTGTCCACCTGACAAACCCCTACTTTTCTTCCATGACCCAGCCAGCACACACTCGTCCACACCCTCCCCAGACAGAGGGCCACCTTAGTGTTTCATACATGCCTCTGTTATTTCACTCACTCACTTTTTCTTTTGTTCTTTTAGCAAATCCTTATCTTTTAGCTTTGCACCCAGCTCCTCTAGGACTGTGAGTTTCATGAAAGCAGGGATTGTGTCCCAGTCATCTCAGGATCTCAGCCTCTACAGGGATGCTTGGTCTGCTGTCAGGCCCAGAAGCTACTGACCACATCCTTGGGTGTTGGGGTGACATGCAGGATGTGGCTGTTCCCTGACTGGATAGAGAACCTTGGGTGCTGGGTATGGAGGGAGGAACTAAGTGCCGAAGTCACTAACTTTTCTGCTTTCCATGCAAATCCCTTGTATCCCAGGCTGTCTGGAAGGACACTGTGCATTCTGTGCATCAACCAGTGGCAGAATTTGAACTGTGACACATGCCGGGTTTGCAGTGATACATTACACATGGAGAGTGTTTATTTCTCACATATTGTATCTGAGAATCTTAAGCAGGCATGGGGTCTGACTTTCATTCTCTGGGGTTAAAACCTTCTTGGTGATGCTAACATACCTCTAGGAACACAGGACTCATTACCTTGTAAGGCACCCCCCTGGTTATTAGGGGCCACATGTTATCTCCTGGCTACTTTGGCCATCAATCCTGATTCTCTTCTCTAGGGCCACAAGGAAAGAGGTCACTCCTTTTTCCACTTCGTGTTCACTCATTCTTTCATGTGTACATGAATTCATTAACTTGATCGTTCATTTAAAAATATTGATAAGGCCTATTTTGTCCAAGTTGGGCAGGTCCCCTGTTCTCATTGAGCTGACATCTTTAGAGGGGAGAGACAAACAATAAACAACTTAACATATAAACAGGAGAAATACAATTGTCATAAGAGGTGTGAAGAAAAGAAAATAGGGCAGTATGAGGGTTGGGGAAAATTTCAATAGAGCGAACAGGACAGGTGTCTTTCAGGAAATGAATTTGAGCCAATGAGTGATAAGAATGAGGCACCCATGAACAATTTGGGAAAAGAGCATCAAGGTTGAGAATTAGAGGGAGGAGCCGTTGTCAGTGTGGTTTGGGTGGAGGTGAGGGAGGGGATAAAGTAGAAATGAGGATGGAGAGGTGGGCAGGGACCTTGTAGCCATGGTAAGGAGGTGAGGATCTGTCATCAGAAAGAGGGAAGACTTCTGAGGGTTTCGAGCATGGAGTTGATGTATAATTTTAAAAGAGCACTTGGAATATGGAAGCTTGAGGTAGATTCCCAAATCCTGGAAGACAAATAGGAGGTGGCCACTACTTTATTTCAAAGAGTAAGAAAGATCTGATTTAGAGGTGAGCTCTAGACAGCCTGGAAAGACAGCACCATAATACCTGGGGCTGGGGTCAGAGTATCCCAAGACAGGCCATCGGATACTCTTCTTGGAAGGTGGTCTGGGAAGGGCACCTCCTTTTTCTAGATAGCCAGATTCCCCCACCCCCACCCCCAGGCTGTGTTCTTCTTATGAGTTCTCCACAAACAGTGAAAAACTAGGAGGCTGCCCAGCACAAGACTTTATTTCCTCCTGGAGCAGAGTGAAGTTGCCCTAGTGAGGCACCAAGTGTGCTAGCACCATTGTCTGTGAGGGAAACTACACTGCCAGGAAGAGGGGGCATCGTGCTGTCGGAACTGGGGCCCTGGAGGACCCTCGGAGCATCAAAGCAGAGAGAGAAATCAAAAGGAAAAGACTCAGGGGGAATGGAAAATGTGTTTCCATATTTTCTTAAGATTCACAGCCATAAAAAAAAAAGGCAAGCAACTAGTAAAAACATTACTGAGTGTGACAGATGAAGGGCAGCCTCCCTAACACAGAGCTCACATCAATGAGGAAACAGGGAGGCCCCATTTCTTTTTTAATGGGGAAAAATGTGAGCAAACTTTCACAGAAAAGAAAATGCATATGGTTAATAAAAGTACTCGATCTCACTAAAATCAGAAAAATGAGAACTAAAACAGCAGTGGGGTGCAGAGTATCTTTTGGGGGAAATGGTTTATAAATTGAAAAATGTATTTTTTAAAGACCGCTGTGCTGGTGAGCCTGCGGTGAGGAGCTTGCTGTCAGGTGCTGTGGTGCTGTGCGCCTTTAAAAAGGGGTACTCTTTTGAGCACCTTTAAAAAAGTTCATACCCTTTAACCCAATGATCCCACTTCACAGACTCTATCTTAAGGAAATAGTTTTAAATGAAGAGGTTGATTTGTGTACAAAGATGTGCATGTGTGAAATATTGGAAAGAGGCTACTTGATAATAATAGATGATTGGCTTAATATGGTGTATCCATTTGGTGCACTATTATTAGGTAGCCATTAGAAATGATATTTTTGAAGATATTTTGGTAGGGAAAATATACTGCGATATGTGGAAAATAGCAAAATCATAATTAACAGAAAACAGGAAGTCAATTATGAGTGTGAATGCATATTATAGATATGAAAATAGGTTAGTGGATCATAATGTACATATAAGGAAACACATAGAAAGGTTATTAGAATTTTCTCTGAGTTGAGAATTACAGGTAATTTTGTTTACTTCTTTGTGTTTTCCAAGGGTGTTTTTTCTCTTTTTCCACAATGAACATATATTATTTTAAAAATCAGATAAATGTAGAAAATGGTTGTCTTACAAGTGAGTGCTCCCTTTGGTCCTCAGATTCCTGTGAGAGACACACACACGCCTTCATCCCGCCTTCCATCTCTGTTGCTGTAAGACACTGTAAAGTGGAGGGCAGAGAGCAGAAGGAAAGCAGGGAAGTGGGTGCGACCTCCTGCTGTGCCATGGTTTTGCTGAGTGACCCGGGACATGCCACTGCCCGGCGACAGGGCTCAGTTTCCGCATCTGTAAAATGCACTGGTGGAACTGGTTCACCTCTAAGAATGTAACAGGACTGTAGGCATAGCAGGTCCCAAGCTTCTAGCCCATCGCCAACCCTAACCACAGTGACATCACTGACTGCTTCCATGAGCAAATGCCACCCACACCCAGATGTCACCGTCCACGTGGCCGCCCTCAGGACGAGTTACAACTTAGCCGGGGAGACCCTTGCCCTTTCCTTTGGGAACAGGAGGTGATGTTTATGTACATCATTCATTCCTTCAACACGTCCTTGTTACGCGCCTGCTCCTGGGTGCCAGCCCCTGGGGGCAAGCCCCATAAGGCCCAAGCTCAGAGTGATTCAAAAAGTGTCTTCCCTGGGGGCAAGTCTTTTCCCTTTGAGAGTCATTTTAATTTATATTTGAATTATTTTAAAGAACTAAAGTTTATTTGAAGCTAAGTGTCTGACTCTAGATGAGCCAGATGGATCACACCATTTTAAGTATAAACCACCTGCCTACTGTGAGTCTGATTTTCTCGTGTGACTTAGAAATGAGGAATCCAGAAACAGGTGGATCCTTGGCAGTGTGAATAAAACAACGTGTGAATCCACCTGGAGCCGTGTGATGAAAGGAAGAGCGTGTGGACTTGGAGCCAGATGACCTGAGGTCAAACGTGGCTCTCCTGCCTCCAAGCTTTGTGACTTGGGGAAGTTCACAACTTCTCTGACCTGCAGTGTTCTTATCTGTAAGGTGGAGAAATAGTCCCAACCTTACCCAGGTTTGCTTGTGAGCATTAATCAGGATCTTATTTCCAGAGAGACCTGGCAAAGAGCCTGGCATGTTCTTGGCCATCACATCAGTACTCTTGCTGCTTTCCAGAGGTTGTTACTTGAAAGGGACAAGACACCGTTGGAGATATATGAGAAGAAAACCATGTTGCACCATCGTTGAGATCCAGGGTTGTGAGGCTACACAGACCTGGCCCTGCCACTTACCTGCAGTGTGTCTTTTTGCGGAAGTGACCTGATCTTCCTGAGCCTCAGGGTGCTCATCTGTAAGATGGAGTTGATGGCAGCAATACCCACATCCCAGGGCAGTTGTGACGACTCAGTAACATGTGCATCCACCGTAGTGCCTAGTAAAATCACAGTATATTCACTGAATTGTTTGATACATTTTTTTCCAATTGCAAATGAAATAGTTGTTCAATATAGAAAATTTAGAAAACAACCTTAAAAAGGAATAGAAGAAAGTATGAATTGTTTTCAGTCCTTTTACTTTTCAGTTGCTGTGTGTTTGCATCTGAGCTTCCTCATCCATACTCCCACACCCCATCTGCATTCTGAACTGAGGTGCTATCCCCAGCAGGCTGTGGCTTGTTGCCCTGATTGTTCCATCAATGCAAGGTATGTAACACTGCTGCCGGCCCCTCTCTTGGCAGATCCTTCAAGCCGGACTTCATCCTTGTCCGCCAGCATGCCTACAGCATGGCCCTGGGTGAAGACTACCGCAGCCTGGTCATCGGCCTCCAGTATGGAGGGCTGCCTGCCGTCAACTCCCTCTACTCCGTCTACAACTTCTGCAGCAAGCCCTGGGTGGTAGGTGCTGGGCCAGGCTGACCGGGAATGAAGGGGGAGGCGTGGCTGGCCTCCCAGCCCTGAAGTGGACCCATTCCCCAGCATGGAGGCCCAGTAATAAAAGGAGTCTTTTTTTTTTTTTTTTTTTTTTGCGGTATGTGGGCCTCTCACTGTTGTGGCCTCTCCCGTTGTGGAGCACAGGCTCCGGATGCGCAGGCTCAGTGGCCATAGCTCATGGGTCTAGCCGCTCCAAGGTATGTGGGATCTTCCCGGACTGGGGCACGAACCCGTGTCCCCTGCATCGGCAGGCGGACTCTCAACCACTGTGCCACCAGGGAAGCCCTAAAAGGAGTCTTTTTAAAGCAACTGAATAAACAACTTAGATCCCAAACTCCTTCTTGTAGTTATTACCTAATGATATTATATAGCATATTGTGATACAGTGTTATGTTATAATAATATTAGTGGTGAGAGGGGGTACCCTACTGCTCTTATTAATATTTGAGCATGTCATCATTTTTGTTTAAAGGTCAGCACTGTTTATTGAGCACTTAATATATACTAGAAATCTGTGCTGCCTGGTGCTCACGCTATTGCTATCATGTGAAGTGAGCATCCTTACTCTATTTTACAGAAAAGGAAGATCAGCTTTAGGGCTGTTAAGGAACTCCCCAGGGTCATGGAGCCAGGGAGGGGTGAAACCCAAACTTGAAGTCATCTCTCTTCAGTCCCTAATGCTCGATTCCTCTCCCACTTTTATTCATTAGTTTCATATTCATTCATTTGATATGCCTTTCCATCCAAATGTTACCTGTAAGAGAGACTTTTCCTAAAATATCACCCCATCACTCCCCAAATACTCTCAAATTTCTTACCCTGCTTTATTTTTTCCCCAAATACTTATCTCCACCTAGAATGATATGTTTATTCATTCATCTGTATTATCCAGCTCCCCTACTTGAAATAATCTATTCATGCAACAAACAGAGCACCTACTATGTTCCAGGGACTGTTCTAAGTTCTAGGAACATGGCAGTGAGCAAATCAGACCAAAATCCCCAGATCTTACATTGTAGTGAGCAGGGGCACATGAAGTATGTAAATAGACATGCCAAATATTTAATATGACATGATAAGTGTCAAGGGGAAAACAAAGCAGAGAAGGGGAAGAGGAAATGTAGAGGTTGGGGGGTATGTAGGATGTGCTCTATGAAGCTCTTAGCCATCTCATCTCTTCTTTTCTTGTCTCTCTGCATGGTCTCCTGGTGGTAGGGCAGTGGTTGAGAACATGGGCTCTGGAGCCAGACTGCCTAGGTCCAGGCTTTTCCATTTATGAGCTGATTAGCGTTGTGCAACTTGCTTGATCTCTCTGAGTTTATTTTCCATATTTGTAAAAGGATGATAAGAATAGGGCCCTCCTGGTAGGGTTATGACTTAATACATGTAAAGTACTTAGAATGGTGGGTGGCATTAAGTACATACTCAAAAAATGGTAACAACTATTATTGTCCCTAGTATTAGGGACGAGGTCTCTGCAGAGCTGGCACTCAGTATTTATTGAATGCATACATGCATTACTTTAATAGATATAGATAGTCTTTAACCACTGTTACCAAGGCTTTGGTCTCCTTCTCATTCTTCCCTAACCAAGCTTTTAGGCCTGCAACATCCCAGAAAGGTCCTAGGTAGTATTAGTTCACCTTCCTTGTTTTCCCACATAGTCATGGTCATGGTAGCAACTACCATTTATTAGCACTAACTGCACTCTGAGCCCTTCACATGCATATTATATTTAATCCTTGAACCACCCTGATAGTAGGTGTTTCTAATATCTCCATTGTACAGATGAGGAAACTGAGGATCATGCAGCCAGTAGGAGGTAGTGAAGCTGGGCATATCCAAAACTCCTGCTTGATTATGGAATTACTCTCCTTCTCTGGACTTCAGTTTCCTTATCTGTAGAATGAGGGACCCTCCCATCATTTTCCATATTTCTGAGATCCCTCGAGCCCACTAAACTGACACCGTGTTGCACCACAGCTGCAGGTTACAGCCCAAGAATCTACAGACCAATCCTGGCCTGATGCCAAAAGTTCCTAAGTTACCTGTTCTTTCTTTGTGAGCTCTTAGTGTTGAGTTACCCCAAAGTAAGTTTGGCACAAGACTTAGCTCCTCTTCTAGCCATTGGGCATCCACGTTAGGCCACACATTGCAGCATATTTCTTCTTCGTGATCAGCGTCTACCTTTCTCTTCCCTGCTTTTGTTCACCAGCAGCTCCCCTTTGCCTTCTGGGTGAATTCCCAGTTCTTTGTCTGGCCTCTAAGGCTCCTGGTGGTCTGTAATGGATCACTCTCCAGCCTCCTCTCTCACTGTCCCTTGCACCCAAGGCCACAGCCATGGCAACCACTGAGTGTCTCCAGCACACAGTTGTTTCACTGCACACCTGGAGTGCCCTCTTCCTTCTCTTATGTCATCTGCTCCAGGGAGTCATCCTCACCCCCACTCTGTCCCTCTTCCAGGTCCCATAACCCCCTCACTTCCCTCCAGCAAGACATTATTATCCCAACCATCTGCCCACAGGCAGTCTTTCCTCCAGGCCTGGTCTACGTGTTCAGTGTGTTGCCCCAATATTAAGGCACAGTGCTGGGCACAGAATGAACTCCCAGGGTGCTGAGTAGGGTGGGTGATAGAGGAGACTATAAGTCTGAGGTCTGCTTTTCAGGAGCTTATCCACTAGCTCTGGAGACAGTAACTATCTCCATGGCAAAACTAGGAAGCGCTGAAGCAGGGGGAGCACAGTGTGGAAGGGATGCAGCTTGTGCTGTTGGAAATGAGTGGGGTTTCTAAAAGCAGAGAAAATACTTACTACTAACATAGCCAACATTCAGGTGTACCTATGGAGCAGGGCTTGCTTTTAATACACTGTATATTTAATCCTTACAACAATCCTGTCAGGTTGGATCTCTTGTTTTCTCCATTTACAAATGAGGAAACTGAAGCTCAGAAATCTGAAATGACTTTCAAGGTTACACAGCTAGTAAGTGGTAGAGGATTTGAACCCAGAGTCTACACCATAAACTACTACACAAATGCCCCTCAAAAAAGAAGGGCATTGCAGGCAGGGAACATGGCATGAAGGTCAGCAGCTTGTGCTTGTGTGAAATGCTAAGAGTGTAGAAAATGCTTATGAAATGTGATTGAGCAGAACTTAGTGGACCTGGCAGGAATGAAGGGGTTGGTACATACTGGGTAACAACGGTTGACCAATGTTCTCTCGTATTCTTCCCTAGTTCTCTCAGCTCATTAAGATCTTCCATTCCCTGGGTCCTGAGAAGTTCCCGCTTGTGGAGCAAACGTTTTTCCCCAACCATAAGCCAATGGTGAGTGCCCTTTTTTACTCTGCTTATTTTTGTGATATGGCATAAACACAGTTGTCCATGTACTTGGTCCATTTGAATGGAGGAGATGGGCTCAGGGGCTGCTCCTTGACCACCTAGGCTCTAAGGAAGAGCTGTGACATCCTATAGGAATACCTGGCTTTCCTAGGAGAAGGGTCAGGTCTCCAGGTAAAATTCAGGCAGTAGAGCAAATGACAAAGATGGACAGCATTCCTTGGGACATTGGGAATTTTCAGCAAATCAGGGGACAACTTGAGCTGGCATATTGGAACCAAAGGTTGATAATAAAGGTGAAAGATGTTTCAAAGGTTGGATGTTACCTTGAACCCTTGAGCCCTGTGCAGGACCTGGTTTCAACTCTTATCTTAATAAAAGCAGTAATATTTTGTTTGCATTGATCGTCAAAGGGCAGTTTCCTTGTGCATCCTCTTCGCATTCCAACTTTTGAATATACTCAAGGTTGTCTCTGGGAAGTGGTTGGAGCTTCCCAGAGAATTCAGAGTATGTGGGATAGCCTTCCATTCGGAATATGTGGGATAGCCTCCCATTTGGATGGTGGGAAAGGTGAACATCTTTTGGGATGAGGTGGAGAGTTCTTCATCCTGCGGCCAGAAGAAGTTGGATCAAGAGTTCTGGGCAGCTGGAAATAGCCCGTGACATGCCTGCTTTCATGGTCGGTGGTCTTGTTAAACTGGACAAAGGAATGCAGGGCCATGGCCCCATGCATGCCTTGCAAGGAATGTGAGTCTTGGGGAACAAGAGAGTTAATAGGGTATTCAGTAATCTCAGCTGAGGATGATGCTGTGCTTGTAGAATCCCAAGCTTAGGCTGCTGAGCTTGACAATCCTGTTTGGAGACACTGATAGGTGTCTCCAGGTAGGGGACAGTCTAACCAGGCAGAAACATTTCTCATTGATTATCTTTCCCTTGTGTGTGATGCAGTGAGAGGAGTCATAGAATCCAGGATGTACTGGTTGGAATGAGAAGGGCATGTGCAACCCAGCATATTCCAACTAAGTGAGAACACCGTGGAGAAAATGCAGGGTTTATCCTCAAACCAGCCTGAGTTTGAATCCCAGTTCTGCCTACTTACTAGGTCTTGGGTCTCTGTGAGCCTCAGCTTCCTCAACCAAAAACCATGGATGACAGTGGAACTACCTCATTGGGTTGTTGAGATTTAATGTGATCATGTGTATAGGGTGCTGTGCTTGGCATATGATAGGTGCTCAAAATAGAGTAGCTTTAAAATAGGGGCAGAGCCATACCCTGGAACACTGTCAACAATGGGATGAAAGTTGGGTGAGGGGTCTGCAGCCAGCCCAGCCCATTGAGGGTGACAGGCCCAGCTGTAAGTTCTGGGAGGCGTTGGCTGGCTGTAGTGAGTTCCTGGCATTCCCAACTAGGCCAAGCCCTACTCGGAATTTCAGGCAGGCATTTGGCATCAAGGACTGCTGTTTGAGCCTCCCCCTCCCCCTCCCACTTCCACCAGGCTGAGATTCTTAGGAAGATTCTTCCCACCAGGGAAGGCCAAGTCAGGGGCCCAGTCTGGGAATACCTGTACCACTAATAGGCAGTTCGATATTGATCCAGATTCCATAGAACTAGGGAGAACCCTGGCCATAGAATCAGGGAGCAAGGTCAGGGCTGGATTAGCAGCCAGGAGGAAAGCTAAGATGCTGCTCCTGAAAATGCACCTGACTGGGGCAGGTGGGTCCACGCTGTAGAAGTGAGCGGAGGGAGGGGAGTGGGCACAGACCAGGAGCCAAAGCAGGCAGGACCTGGCTTCCAAAGCCCTCTGTGATCCCTATAACCCACAATGGCAGTCAGGACACAAGGAGACAAGAGACTCTATCAGGTGTGTGATAGAAATAAAACCACTTTACTGTTTAGAATAAAGGACACACTATAAAAAGTGAACATTATGCAACATTACAAGACAATATACATTCACGGCATATAAAATTCATAAATAACATGGAGGAAAACTGTAAACAGTGCTACAAAATTTAGCAACAAATACATTCCTTCCAGACAGGGTTTTCTCTGGTTGGTTTCTCTCCATCACTTCTGGGTCTCAGGACAGCAGACCGGCTAAGGAGGAAGGTGGGGGTCATGGGAGAATTTACGAAGCCCCTCCGCTTGGAGTATGAGCCCTCCTCGTGTCTCCCAAGAGCCAATTTGGAAGCTGTTGGTATCTGTCTCCCCAGCACTCCCCCATTTTGTTTTGCTTTTGCTGTCAGAATTTAAGTGTTTTTCTTGTGTAAAACTATTTTAGTGATATTTTTACTTTGGCAGCCAGGAGCCAAACACTTGGGTGTCATTTTTGGTTAATCCATATTGTTGATCATTGAGCATATGATGAAGGGCAGAGGCGGGGGGGGGAGGGTATTGTCTCCTGGGGACCACAGTTCCTATGAGACAGCTGTTCCAATAAGTCATTTGTTTAATTGCTCAAGAACCATGGTATGAAAAATGGTGCTCATGGGCTGTAGCTTGATTGCCATGATGTAGGGTCTGGGGCTGGGTAAGGCTAAAGCACAGGAGTCTCCCAGTATTATCTACCCTGGCCAGATGGAGCACTGGCCTGAAAGGTGAGAGCCTGGGTGTGGTGCTTTTGGATAGGGAGACAGAAGAGATGGCCAGAGGAGGCCAAGAGAGCTTGGAATCACAGGTCCCACAGCCCTGGATTTTTAGGAGAAATCGTGGCTTCCCAATGGGGTGGACAAACGGACTAGAGGGAGAAGGGAATGGGAATGACCAGCAGACTGCCCAGGGCCAGGTGCCTCAGAGCAAGGATGTGAATGTACTTGCTATTTTTTCTCTCTTCCCTCCTAGTCCAGAAAGCCACGAGGATGCCGATAGGGAGGAGTCTGGAGGAGTCTCTAGTGCTAGTTCCTTCTAGTTTCCCCAATTCGCCAGTCTAGCTGCCTGCGCAGTAGAAGTATTTACCCTCCGTTCCACTGTAGAATTTGATTCAGGAAAATGGCGGCGTGTGGGTTTTGTTTTTTTTTCTTTTTCCTCTTAAACACAATGTACACATATTACAGCCTACACATGACATAAGATTTAGCAAAATAAAACGTTCACGATATGAATGAAATACAGAAGTGTCTCAGCTACATAAATGACTTTAAATTATACAGTAAGTGAACAAGTGAAATAAACAAAGCTATAGCTTATAGAAAGCTCAAAAACCGCCCTCTGACATCACTCTGCAAAGGACCCTTCTTTGCTCAGGACCTGCTGTTTTCCTTGCCAGGGCCTGGCAGATGGGACTGTGGTTCCACCAACTTTTCAGAGGGAAACTTCAGGTGACACATGCTCAGGCCTCACCTCAAGCCCCTCCTTGTGTGAGTGGAGATGACCCCACCAGGGACCAAGAATAGCCAGATGCCTCATGGAGGTCACACTAATGCCCAATTGTGGGAGGGCACTTGTGCAGGTTGGGTTAGGGGTTCCACCTTATAGGACTTTGAGGTCCAAATAAAGAAAATCTTAAAACACCAAGTCTGGGGCTCACCCCTTAAAAACCACTGGCCTGCTGACCTCAGCTTCTCCTGCTCACGCTGCCCCATTGAGAGAGCAAAGCACCACTTCCCCCACCTGCCCCCCCCACCCCCATTTCCTGTATGCCAGATGTCATAACTACAAGGTGAAAGGTAGGTAATGAAATCAATCCCAAGGAAACCGGATGCCTGTACTGCCTTCCTGCACCGGGGTCCTGCCAAACACCTTGCCTGGGCATTTGCATTTGTGTGCGAGACATTACAATGTATTGTCTGCTTCTTTTTTTTTTTTCTCCTGTTTCAGTTGGCAGCTCTGTTTCCTAAAGTGGAATGAACTGAAGATACAAATACTAATACGGGATAAATACCCATAATCTGAAAAAAGAGACAGAGCAATCATGTTAAATGTAACCATCCTACCATCCCCAATTCTGTAAAATATACATTATCACCTACTCTTGGCATCTCACTTTCAACACTAAAACTTAAAATAATTTTATTTAATCAGAGAATTTATATTATAGTTTTAC
The DNA here is from genome assembly GCF_951394435.1 of Stenella coeruleoalba. Lineage (NCBI taxonomy): Eukaryota > Metazoa > Chordata > Mammalia > Artiodactyla > Delphinidae > Stenella > Stenella coeruleoalba. Next base: position 14,422,648 of record NC_137157.1, read on the forward strand.
TTCAAAAAACACAACAAAAACCCTACAGCTGATTGCAGAGTAAGGCTTTCCCAATGACCACCAATTTTAACTTTATGAGCTGAGGACCTCAGGAGGTGGCATTCACCCACCAGTAAGCTGGAGGAAGAGGAGCAAGTTGTCCCCAAACCCAGGAAAGGTGGCCATCTAGCCAAGGCAGGGCACTGCAGCTTTCCTTCCTGTGCCCAGGCCCCTGACCCACATTCACTCTCATCTCCCATCTGAGCCAAGCCAGTAAGGCAGTTAAACGAAGGCCCCAAACATGAAGCAGGAGAAAAGGAGAGGGACAGAGGTCAGAAGACCCCAATTAGAGGGATGCTGAGGGTGCTCAGAATTTCAAATTTTAATTAAAATGAAAAAAAAAAAAGGTCAACTTGGAATGTCATGATTTTCTTTAAACAAGCAACAACAACAAAATAGAAGAGATTAAACTATTGGTGTATTTAACAGCATTGAACAGAATTCTGTGTCCTGTAAAAAATTAGCTTATGTCCCCATGTGGGTATATGCAAATGTGTATGCAAACACATCCCCCTAGGTGAGATAAATGCTACTTTGGAAATAGTATTCTCTACCCATATCTACTGGTTCTATATCTGTGGATAGTGTACTGTGTTTGTATCTCTCCAATTTACATAAAGGCAAGCTCCTGGCCAAATCTACTAAAGAGTTTTCCAGGAGGAAATCTTGTGGGAGGCAGGGAGAGGAAAGACATTCATCTCAGTCTTTCACCTGAGCTTTTGTCCAAGGCAGGCAAATTGCCTCCTGACCTCAGGCAGATGTTTAAGTCTTCACCAACTAAGAAAGTTCTGTTATTCTGGCCTGGCTGCTTGCTCCAGACTCAGAAACATCTGGTCAACCCAAGCATCGTTGGGCTGAGGAATTGTGTGTGTACTGCATCATCCAGACCCTCTTGCAGTTTCTTCCTCCCCTCCCTCACTCTCACGTGCAGACACAGACAGACATAGTCTGGTGGGGACATGCAGTAGCATCTCCTTGGTGTATAAGATCTTCTGCGTACCTTGAGTCTATCTGCTTGCTGCCCTTGACTGATTTGAAACAGTTGGCTTTTCAGCAGCTTCCTTGTCTGTGTCCTTTATGTACTGGGGAAGGGGGAAGAGAAGGGCAAAGGGAGGAGGGTCTGGGAGATGGTGAGATGGGGAAGAAGAAAGAGGGGTAGGTATTACAATGCCCAAATTGGGTAGTTTTTCAATTTTTGTTTTCCTAAAAAAATATAGATTATATCATCACAAAGAAGAATATACATTCCTCATTCTTTCCGGCATGGCACCAAAAATTTCCAGGTGGAAATGGGTGATGTCAAAACCAAAAAGAAAGGGAAGGGTGGGGCCAGGAGGATGGTTCCAAATAAACTCCATATGACAGCATAGATTTTCCTTTAAGTGTTCGAAGTGCTAAATTTGCAAGAAAACAGGCACTAATTTCATTGTCATCATCTGGGAAGAGTTAGTGTCCAAGGGAAGCTCAGTGGGAAAGGAGGGAAGTGAGTTGGGGCAGGGTCTGGCACTCAGGGGTCTGTGGCATTGATGATGCTTTTGTCCGGGGGGGCCCATCCTCGGTACCAGCTGCAGTAGCCACCCTTCTGCCGGATGCAGGCATAGTGTTTGGACTGGTAGCCAGGGTAGCCAAAATTGGAGAGCATGTCGGTCCAGAGACACTCGTTCTTGGAGGTCACAAAGCAAGGCAGGTAGTAGCAGGATTTGATCTGCAGTGAGATAACAACCAAAGGTTGGTGGAGCCTGCTGTGGTGGACCTAGGCCTGATGCTTGCCTGAGACTGGATTCAGAACTTGGGACCACTGCAGGTGGAGCCCAGCCACATCACTCCCTTAGTGAAAATAATATAAATAACACTCACCAATACTTATTGAGCACCTACTGTGTACCAGACATTCTGCTAAGTGCTTCTGTATTATTCTCTTTAATTCTCATAACAGATTTATCTCCCTTTTACAAAGAATAGAGCCTCAGAGAGGTTAAGTAACTTGCCCCAGGTCACACAGCCAGAAAGTGGTAGAATTAGACATTTGGGAGTGCTTTCCCTCTCAAATGGTAACAGGCAAAGGCGGGAGCTCTCAGCTGTTGTAGGGAATTGAGAAATTAGAAAGATTAAAGCATACACTGTAGAGTCCAGCTGCCCTAGGCTAGAAATCAGACTTAGTGAGCTGTGTGACTTAGGGCTAGCTACTTAAGCTCTCTAGGTCTCTGTTTCCTCCTCTGCAAAATGGGGACAATTAAAACTGTACTAGTCATAATCGCTATTGTCCCATTTGGCAGAGTTGTTGTGAGAATTAACTGAGAGAATGGCCTAACTGCCTCCCACAGCAGCAAGGCTGTGTGCCCTGACCCTGTGCTTGGGTCAAGGAGTTGGGCCAGGTTGAAGAGTGACCCTCTGCAGCAAGTGGTATCAGCAGTCCTGCGCCAGCTTGCCCACCTGGGGCGGGGGCCACCAGTGCGTCAGCTGCCTAGGTGAACCCACTTGGGGCTGCTGGGCAGGACCTGCCAACGTAAGGATCCTGTACCTGCCACAACCTTGAGCCACGGGAGGGGCCAAGGATGCTGAAGAGCCCTCATGCCCTGGCAGCTGCCAAGTGGGCAGCACATATTACAGCAGAAAGTCATTCTTTCCTCGCCTTCTTCACTGCTCAGCCTGGTGCAACATTCCTCACCACTCCTTCTCGGACCTGCCCCTCTGCTCAGGCCTGACATGCACACCCTTCCCAGCCTCACGGCCCAGTGCCCAGTACTGTAGGAGCTGATGTTTCTGGGGCTGCGAGCCAGCACCTCCCCTGCCTGCTCTCCCTGGGGCTTACCTTGCAATTACAACCCAGATGATATCGATAGTTCAACCCCTTGCGCTGGGAGAGGGTGAGCTGGTCCCACCTCTCCACGAAGTTACACAGTCCTGTGTACATCTTGCCATCATAGACACGGCCTAGAGGAGGAGAGGGACAACAAGCGGGGGTTATTTTGTCCAGAACCCAGCCAGAAGAGGAAGAATTCATACCTACTGAGTAACCCCCTTAGGCCAGGAACTGTGCTACGTACTCTTCAGTCCCATGGTTTTATTTCATCCTCCCCAACACCTTTTAGGATGAGTTGTATTCCCATTTTCCAAATACAGAAAATTAAGTTCAGAGAGGTTAAGCGATTTGCAGAAGGTCCCAAACCCAGTAAGCACTGGAGCTGGGGCCAGAGACCAACTATTCTCTTCCCGTGTCAATGGCGTTTTGATCTTGCTTTTGTTTTTTCCTTTCTACGTTGACTGCCTAAAGGTGGATAAGTTTCAAAGACAGACCTAATAGGTTGTCCTAAGATGTGGAGAGCAATAGGTACTAGCAATTTCTTTTCATTTACAGTAAAGCTGAGAAATTGCAAAACCAGGCAAAACTAGGTTTCCTCCCCAGAGTCAGTGGTGGAGCGGAGACTAAAATCCAGCCTCACTGTAGGAACTTCAAGCTCCCACCACTGGTCAAGCAAGATGGACTCAACACTAGATATTCCTTATAAGTCAGTGGGCTCATCGCCAAAGTCCTGAGAACGCTGCTGGGTCTACCATTCCTTCTCCATCCTCTAAAGTGAAGGAACAGTGGACCTTGGCCAAACCCTGGCCTAGATGCTGGATTTGGCCGTTACCTGTCAGCAGGTACTGGTACTTGTTGACCTCTAGCTTAAGGCCACAGAGACTTTCGGAAGCTTCTGTGTGGATGTACTGCACGTGGGGCATCTTGGTGAAGCCTCGGTACATCTGTGGGCAGAAGGAATATCATGAGAGGGGGACCAGGGCTCAGAACACATGCTGTCATTTGGGCTGTGGGATCGGATTCCCCTAATAGGCCACTGTGTGGCCGGTCACTGACCTACCTACCCCAGGGTCTTCACTTCAGAGACGAGGCCACCTGCTCCTCACTTGTCTGAGCCATGGGTGGTGCCTTCCCCGAGAAGCCTTCCCATCCATCTAGTCACACCTCCCATTCCATTTTACAGATGAGGAGCCTGAGGCCTAGGCAGATTAAGTGGCTTGTCTAAGGCCACACGGTTGGCGAATAGCAGAGGTAGGCATCCAAGCAGGGGAATCTGCTCTTAACCATTATCCTATGCTGTCTCCCAGTGCAGCCTCACAAGTTCATGGCTAAGGGCCTCTGATGCAGGCAGGTGCCATTTATAGCTATCGTGCCTCCTTTGTAAGCATGCGCTCAGAGCCACTGGTGTGAATGTAACAGAGGCTGAACCCACTTGGTTATTCCAGGTCAAGTCCACGAGCATTATGTGGGCCCGGATCTGTTGAGACAACTGCTAACCATGTGAGCTGGTGGAGGTGGGAGGGGGCACCGAGGTGTTGCCGAATCCCATTATCCCCCAGTTCTCAGAGTACACAGGCCCTGGATGGCTGGTGGTCTCTAGGCTTATCCCAAGGGTTTCCAATAAGACAACGTCTCTATTTTAGTTCCTGGCATGCATAAGTAATTTACTAATGGTAATAAAAAGCCAGACATCACCTCATTGGTGTCTCATCTAAGTGCCTCCCATTCAGTCTAATGGGCTGTTTTTCTTTCTCCCCATCTTCTTTTAAGTGGCGACTGGCTGGCGGGGGTAGGTGGTCCATGAGGCCCTCTGCCATCACAAAGGGTCTCTTGGACCGACAGGGTTTGGGAGCCTCTGCCTTTTTAAGGGGAGTGCTGTTCTAATTGTGTGCAACCATCGGTGCAGGTGCTTTTAATTTACCTGGCCTCCCTTCTTAACCCTCTTTTCCCGGGAGGCTCTCCAGATGAATGAGGAAATGCAGCCAAGAGCAGCGAGAAGTGCTGTCCTCTCAGTTTTGAGCTGTGCTCTCGGGGAGCACGGGCGTGTCACATCCTACCCCCCACTTCCTCAGTGATGGATGGTGCCTCTCTGGCTTTAACGGGAACCATGCTTAAGGGTGCTGCTGTGTGCATGCCATCAAGTGTGGCCTCGGGAGAACGTCCCCTGTACTCACTCCCAGGCCCAACAACTTCTCACTTTGGTGTGGATGACCCTTGACTTTTTGGCAAGTGTTCCAACTCAGTACTCTCTCTAGGTCTTTCAGGCCAGCCTGTTGGAGACTCAGTTTATTCCATGTTGGTCTGTCCCCTGTATCTCTTTTCTGCTTTATGGGTAAGAATCAAGCCCCTGCCCAGTAAGAACTCAGCTTGTTGAAATCAGCTTGGCATCTCTGCTACTTTTGAATTGAAGAACCCTTTATTTTAATATGGTTTCTAGCACTTGCATATGGAGCCAAAATCTTAACACATTATAAATGACTGAGTCTGACAAATACAGAGCTGCCTTTCAGGGTCAATTCTGAAAATAATATGGTAAATGTATGGTAAAGGCAGGTTTTACTCATTTTGTTGTCTTTTCTTTATAATAATCCAGTTTGATCTAAATATTGATCCTAAAGTATCCTAAAGTATTGGTCCTAAAGTATCCTAAAGTATTACTAGGTTTGTAGTCATAGAGACCGAGAATTGGTTTGACAAACTTAGGAGGGTTATAACAGGTTTATAATGTCCTGAAATCAGAGAATCTGAGAATCTCAGAATTGGAAAGGGTGTTAATCTGATCCAGCCGATGCAATGGAAGATTAATGGTAAACTTGGGTTCTGTGGACAGACAGCCAGAGTCTGCATCTTGTCTCTGCCACTTATTTGCCTCTTGGAAAGTTACGTACCATCTTTGGGCCTCAGTTTCTTCATCTGTAAATTGGGGCAAAGCAGTTACTTCATATAGCGTTTTTGAGAATTAAATGCCTTAGAATAGCACTTGGCATACCTTTAGTAAAAATTAGTTTAAAGCCAGTTATACTAAAGTTCGTAATAAGCAGAGGGAAGGATTTGGTCCTCTTCTTCCTACATGTCTTGCCCAGCCTCATCACTTAAGTGCAAGTAGTTAAAGCCGGTTTCAGACGTAGACAGGTTGCTCTTTTTCCCCCAGCTTTACTGAGGTACGACTGACAGATAAAAAGTGTACCAGTGTAAGGGGAGGTTTTGATATATGTATACATTGTGATTACCACAATGAAGCTAGTTAACACATCCATCACCTCATATAGTTACCTTTTTATGTGTGAGAACACAACATCTACTCTCTTAACAACTTTCTAGTATGTAGTACAGTGTTGGTAACCATAGTCCCCATGCTGTCCACTAGCTCTCCAGAACTTACGCATCCTGCAGTACTGAAAATCTGTACCCTTTCACCAACATCTCCGCATTTCCCCCACCTCCTAGACCCTGGTAACCACCATTCTACTCTCTGCTTCTAAGAATTCGACTTTTTTAGATTCCACGAATATGTGAGATCATGCATTATTTTTCTTTCTGTGTCTGGCTTATACTTAGCATAATGTCCTCCAGGTTCATCTTTGTTGTCAAAATGACAGGATTTCCTTTTTTAAGGCTGAATAATATTCCATTATAATATTTAATTGCAATATTGTATATACACCACATTGGACTCTACAAGCCTCTGGGCTTGGCTTCGCTTTGTGGTAGTATCTACGTGAAGTTCTAAGAAGTTAACTTCCCTTGGGGTGAAGGGACAAATAACGTGGGAAAGAAATTTTTGAGTTTGGGGAGTTTTCCCTATTTCTTATGGAATGTCTGGTCTTTATACTTGCAGCATGAACTGTCACCACTATGTCAGATATTTCTGGCATGCCTACAGCACTGTGCTGGATACTGCTTTATATCATGAACTCATTTAAACTCACAACTGATTCTTATAAGCAACCGAGTTTCAGAGACATTAGATACCTGACTGAGGTACCAAGTACATGGATTTTTCTCTCACAGAATGGGCTGTCTAGCTGGGGTGGCAGAGCACACGAGAACAGAGTCACAGGCATTTGGAGGAGGAGAACAGTTCCCCATAGGCTGGGGCGGTCAGAGAGGCTTCCAGCTGGAGCTTCAAATAGCTTCAAATGCTATTAATCATTTGATTAGACAAAGCCTTGAAGGAAGGAAGTCACTGGGGGCCAAGCATTCCGATTGTCCAGCAGATCTGTCCTGCCCAGAGTCAGGACATGCACAGCACATGACCAGCGGGCCTCCCCATGGGCCTTTCCCAAGACCAGCTGGGACATAATGTCCCCCACGTGCTGTCCCCTGCAGCCAGCCTGAGAGCATGTCTCCATGGCATAAACTAAAGCTACAGGCAAAGCAGATGCTTTCTCATGGTCCTGATAAGAGATAAGATCCCCAAAGATTAGAACATCCAATTCTGGAAACTTCCACCTTTGTACCACAGCCCAGCACCTCAGCCCCAGCGAATCTCCATGTTTGGGTTTGCAATAAGCTCCCTCAACATTCTAACACCCTTCCCCTGCCCCCAAACACACCTGTGGGTCACTGCACACTCAAGAGATGCCTGAGAGGAGGACCAGAGGCCCTGGAATTAGCATATGGGAGAGGGTCTGCCTGCCTTTCATCTGGTGAGAGGTTTTGGGGGGAGGGGGTGGGAACTCTGAGAGAGAAGAGAGGTCAGACAGAGCAGCTCAAATTCTCACGTTTTCCCCGTTCCTTTAGTCCTGCTCTAAGGGAGTCCTTGCTTTCCCCGGCTGACTCTCTGGGGTAGACTCTAATCCGCTAGAACAAAGCGCCCAGGGACCAGTGCCAAAACTCCTGCAGACTCCCCTCTCTGGCCTCTCCCCCTTCCCTCCTACAAAGATATTTTTCCATACACCCTTTGCAAGTCAAGAGCTACACTGCTGGATGACAAATCCACAAACCCAAGTTAACCTCCTTTTGTTCCCTAGGGGAACTAGATACAAATGGGGTGGGGGGAGCCCCCAAAGTGGGTGGGAATGATGAATCAGCCTGCTGCTCCACTGCTCTGTAATCTCCCTGTAGGCAAAAATGCTAATTTCGCTCTAGTTTACTACTTTCTGACTGTACAATCTTGACGGTTGTTTAGCCTTTCCAAATATCACCTGTAAAATAAAGGATAATGTGTATCTATTTCACAGGGTTGTGGTGAGAATTGTTCCCCCATCATTATAACAATTATCTTTGGGGCTTCCCTGGTGCTGCAGTGGTTGAGAGTCCGCCTGCCGATGCAGGGGACACGGGTTCGTGCCCCGGTCCGGGAGGATCCCACATGCCGCGGAGCGGCTGGGCCTGTGAGCCATGGCCACTGAGCCTGCGCGTCCGGAGCCTGTGCTCCGCAGCAGGAGAGGCCACAATAGTGAGAGGCCCGTGTACCGCCAAAAAAATATATATATATCTTTGCATCCTCAGCTCAAAAAAGCACAGTGCAAAGCACAGAATCACTGAGAGCGTGGGGAGGAGGGAGAGAAGAAAGGACATGAGGGAGGGAGGGAGGGTGACTGAATGGCCTACTCCTACTCCTATGTCTTGTACCTTCTTGGATTAGCAGACTGGTACCTGGAGACCAGCAGAATCCAGGGGCTGTTTGGATAGAAGGGCAATGACCAGTTCTATAGGTTATCTAATATTGGGCTGGTAGCAGGGCAGAGTTAATAAAACGTACTAGATAGTGGTTGATGATCAAAGTAAGATGGATATTTTGGGAGTCACTGTAAAGAGCATACAGGATTGGGAAGGAACCCTGACACCTCAGCTTGGGAACCAGATCTAGCTTTAATTAAATGTGTGATTCTGGACAACTCATTTCCCTTTGAGCCTCTGTCACAAGTAAATCAAGGGAATTTATTTTCTAACGTCCAGCACTCTGATCCATGGACCTGGGTGAAAGATGGTGAATGGACAACAAAAGACCCGTGTCCTGGGAGTGGGTGTGTGTGCTCTGAAGTGGATGGGTGAGCAAATGTTATTTGGCCTCTAAACACTGCTTAGAGGCTGTTCCCAGTGAGGGGGGAATGGGACATTCTGCCCACAGCAAGGGCCTCTGGTCACCCTGGCATCCAGGCCTTGAAGGAAGGAGAGAAGCTAGGCAAACTTAGGAACCACTGCTCCCAGCCTCTTCCCCTCCCAGCTCTCTGCTGACCATAGTGCGTCTCACAATGTGAAGGATTATTCCAGAGCAGGCAGGGAATGCATCTCCTGAACCTCTGCTTTTGTCTAATCTGCTTTTGCATTTGCTTGCCAGCTTCCAGGGGTTGCACAGTGGGTTTTTTGGGTTGTTATTGCTCTTGTTGGTCCCCTCTCCACCCACTCTTCCCTCCCCATGGCCATCTGAAGACATAAGCTGGTCCCATGACCAAGCTTGGGCAGCCAAGGGCAGCTGGCCAGGGCTGACTCTGGACATTACATAACCAGAATGCTGTGGATGTTTCCAAAATTGAATCCAAAGCAACAGGTTCCACAAACTTGGTACATCTAACCTCAGGCCTCAGGATGCAGGAATTATGAGGCCTGGAGGTCTGCCTCTGAGATGGTTGGTTACAACCCAGGGGCTTTGTCACTCCCCCTCTCAATTCTACCCATAAATTGTCTCCTCGGGAGTTTCAGGCCAGCGCGTCTCACACTCGTCCCCTCATTAGATGGACAAGCATTTACCAAGTCCCTGTTGCCTGCCGGTCCCACCCTAATTGCTGGGAATGCAAATGTGAGCACTGAGTACAAGGGCTAGCAGTCCCCTGGGACCTGGGCACACCCCATCTCGGACTCCTGATTAGTCCTGCACATGTGTCTTCTCTCCCGCCTGACTATAGTTCCTAAACATAGGAACCGCATCTTCCTTGTGGCCTCCACAGCTCCTGGCACAGAGTGCTGCATGTAGGGAGGTGCTTACAAAGGTGGAGTGGTGGACCAGCTGCCAAGTTGTTCAGGGTCGAGCCCCAGTCCTCTGTGCTGAGGCACCCAAACCAGCTCCTGCTTAGAAGTAACACAGCCCGTGTCCCAGGGCACTTAGAATCCTGAAATGCCTGAACCAGGAGGGCTCTTAGGGGTACCCAGCCCAACCTCACACTGTTGACATATGGCAAAACTGAGCCCAGGAAAAGGGACAGTTCTAAGGCCAGTGAGCCAAGGGAAGGAATGGAGCTGAGACTAGGAGGCAGGCTCCCTAGGTTTTGAATCGGATGTGCTTTTTCTTAGGGCATACTTCCTGAATGTGCTTCATAATGTTAACATCCTCACAAATATGCTCAGTTATGTGAACATGCTTTGTAAACGATGCTAACTAATGGGATGCAAGAAGACAATTAAAGCCGGGAAAATAGGGAGAGAGGGTGAAGTTCCTACTTTGGCTTGAGGTTCCTGTGATCAGCACAAGTTTAATGTAAAGTTTTGAGAGGTTAAACCTAAGTTGTAACCTCAGTGACTGCATAAAACCAGCAGGCATTGTTGAATCCTAAAACGTCAGACCTCGGAAGAGCCTGTAGAGACGATCTAGTCAACATCCCTCCCCCCATTTTACAGATGGGAAGACTGAGGTCCAGAGAGGGGCAGTGACTTGGCCAGTGTCTCATAGTTACTAGGTAACAGGGCTTTCTGCTGTCTGGTTCCAGAGCGCAGCTTCTTAACAGCTGCCTCTGAGGGACTCCACTGGCCCTGGCTCTGGGATGAAGCAGCCAGCACCACCACCACCACCTGTCCCTTTCTGCTGCCTCATCTATGCCCTCTCCAGCCAGGTGGAGGGGCTAGGACTGGGGCTCAGACACTGAGCAAACACACACCCTAAGTCCAACCCCACTTGCCTCCATTGGCCAAGACTCTGACAAAAAAAACCCAAACCCTCCTGAATCCTGGGATCAGGCTGCTGTCACTCACCTTCATCTGCTTGATGGTGTAGACCAGTGTGCCAAAGGGCCCCTCCTTCACCAGCTTCTTCCCCACCACCTTGGCCCGGATCACTGTAGAAGAAGGCAAGACAGAGACAGGGAAGTTAGGGAGGCCTGAACCACTTTAGGGACCACATCTCAGGGTAGGCATCCAGCTCCCAGTATGTCTGGAATTGTTTTCTTTGTAATTCTGAAGCAACTAGAATAGATGATTGTGTTTATAAGAGCAAGCATTCAGGTAAGAGACACTGGGATGGGGGTGGGCAGGGAGGAGTGGAAGAGAAAGAGAAGACAGACATCTTTGGAGTTAATTTCCCTAAACGCTCATAGTTGCAGTCTGGAAATTTCTAAGGCTGTACTCACCCCTGGAGGAGTGACTCTGTGGTTTCACCATAATCCAAAATCTACTTCTGTTAGAGCCTCCTGCCCTCATTCCATCGCACCTCTGACAATCCCATGGTCTCCCAGACCTATTCTCTTTCTACCAGGACCGCTTTCTGAGATCTACCTCATTTGGGTCTTCCTTTGCATGCATCCTAATACACCCACAGGGTTGTGATGTACCCCAGTTTGACCTCCATGCCCCAGTTGGCACTCTGATGGGGCCCTTGGTCCCCAGCACTTAGATGGCAAGGGATGCAGTAGAGAGCAGCTCAATAAGGATGTGGTAGAGGAAGAAGCAGTTGGGAGCAGAGGCTTAGGAGCCAACCAGACTCTTCCAATCCCAGCCCTGTTCTTTATGGCTATTATGACTATGGGCAAGTAACTTTGTTTCTGGCCTCCAATTTCCTCTTCTACAGAACAGGATAATAATGTTACCAGTTACCTGAATTGAAGGAATTGGGCAAGATAATGCGTGTGAAAAACTCTCAGCACTATGTCTTGGACAGAGTGTATATTAATGTTATTAATATCATCATTATTATCATCATCATTGATAAAAATGGGATGGGCTGACCCATGGAAGGATTGTTACTGGAAAAAATAGCTCCCATTTATCGCACACCTACTATATGCAAGAGTACATTTTACTTATTTACTCCTCACAACTGCCTTACAAGGTCAGTATTAGCATCCACATTACACAGATGAGGAAACTGACAGAGAAGTGAAACCATTTCCTCATTTTGAGCCTCAATTTTCTTATCTGTAAAGAGGATGTACTACCTATGTCAGGGAATTGGAATGAGGATTAAGCAAAAAACCTTATGAAATTTCTTACTACAACATCTGGTAGAAGGGAGTTGCTCAGTAAATATTAGTCGACTATGTATACAAAAATAATTAGACAGACCCAGTGTGACAAAGGCTGGAAGAAAGGCATTTACTACATGCAGTAAGAACACAGAGAAGAGAGGGATTGACCTGGAGATTATAAGAGGCTTCTTTTTCTATTGTATGTGAAGAAGCTATCTTCAAATATTTGTCAAACCAGCAAGTGGACAGATATTGAAGACAGAACTCAGAAACTGCAAAGAAGTTGCGTTCATTGGCTCAGCCAAAGAACAAGTCATCTAATAACAAGAACTAGCAACAAAGTCGGGGATTGAGGCGGTGCTGTCATGGGGGCAGAGAGTGTCTCCATCAAAGGGGGCTGGATGCTCTCATGCTAGGACTTTGACCAGAATGGAGTGGATTTTGCATTTATAGCAGCCGTGTTTGAATCACAAATTGAACTCTTCCAGCTCTAGGATCTTTCTTACCTCACATTGCACTTAGCCCAAAAAAGAGCAGGTGCTCAATAAATGTTTGTTAAACAGCTTACCCTTTACACACACACACACACCCCTACACACACACACCCCTACCTGCCTATTCTGGTAGCTCCGTTATCCTTCCCCGTTTTGGTTGTCCCACCATGTTTCTCAATTTCCTTGTCTCTAATCTCTTAAAGGTTTCCTTACTAGGAACCAACTCCCCTACCCCAGCTGAATCCTATCCTGTTTCTTCCCAGATGAGCTTGGAGCCTATTCTCCCAGTCAGACTTGAAGTCAGGATCCAGATGAATCAATGGCCCCTCCAAACCTTACTTGCCAGGGATGGCAAAACACGGAGCCCAGTGGCAAAGTTAGCAATTCAGCAGAGGCAGCTCAATTTGGGAAGAGGCAAGTGGCTGTTTCCAAGTCTGCTGTAAAAACGAGAGCTTGGCAAGATCCCAGGCCAAGTTCCCTAAAGATTCTGCCCCCACCTCTGTGTCTGACTTTGAAACAGCATCCTTGGCAGGGAGCCATCCTCCCAGAGGCCCCAGGGACTATTTCCTCTACATTAACTCCCACAGGCAGGTTGTAACAGCTTAACTGTTGGGCAGAAGGCATGTCTGCCAGGACTTTCCTATTGATTCTTCCTGAATTGATTTGGCTCCATCTTCTGCTTCTTCATTAATACAGAAGGTAAAAGAAGGAGTGAGTCTTTGCCTTGGGAGGAAAAAAAGCAAAAGGGATTCCTTTAAATAGCAACGTCTACCCTTTCCTGGCTCAAAAATGGCTTGACTTCATTTAGACATAACATGTCATAAGCAGACCTGGCCTATAAAGCTGGGTACTTCTGGAAGCTTCCGCATGCACAGTGAGTCAATTCCTTCCTTACCCCGAAATGGTCTGAGCTTGGAACCTTTTCATCTGAGAATAGTTCAGGGAAAAGAGAGTAAGTTTTTGTAATCAGGAAGCCACATTTGAGTTTGAGTTCCACCATTAATTACCATGCAGCCTCAGGCAAACCCCTGTGTCCCCAGAGCTCCTTCCTCCTAAATATCTCTGATTGTCTTGGCCCAGTGCCCATCACGTGGCTTATAAGTGATATACTTATTACTAGTAGAGCAGCAACATGACATAGCATTGAAGAGCCAGGTCCCTGGAGCCTGACTGCCTGGGTTTGAATCCCAGCACTGGTGCTGTGTGACCTTAGGAAAGTTACTAAGCCCCTCTGTGCCTTTGTTTCCTAATCTATGACAGTATCTCATAAAGTTGCTGTGAGGGTTAAGTAGCACAAACACTGAGGACAGTGTGTGGCCCATCCCAAACCCTATGTGTTTGCTGTCACTGTTATTAGCATTACCACCACTACCATGACTTTTGTTATGTGTGTCCATACAGAGTATCTTTAGGCTTCTAACATGCACTATAAGCTAAAACCTGGGGGTTCTGCTTAGGATGAGGAGAAAGGTAAGCTGATCAAAATACTCTGGTCTTGTAAAATTTCAGGGAGAGGTGGGGGAGCACACATTAACTTGTCAAAACAAACTTAAAGGTGTTATTTAGGCCTGGAGCACCCACTCCATCATAGGTACCTGTCCCATCTCATCATCCATAGTAGCCCAAGAGTGACCTGCCAGTACCAAACAAGATCCCATGGTCATGGTCCAGAAAGACTGAAGCAGAGATGACCCAGTGCAGAGGCCACACCAGCGTTCTCCTTACAAAAACAAAACTGCATTAAACTGAACTAAAATTAAATAACATTCTGCTCTCCCACATAGATTCGCAAAGTCCTTCCAAAGTAAAATCGCTGGCCAACCCCAAATCCGCCTATTTGGTCTGTGAATTAATGTCTTTATTTGCTTCAGTTTTTCCTCTGCAATTCAAATGTGTGCTATTTTTTACTTTCCTGTTTGGCAATCAGGGTGCCCCCAAGGCGTTGGCTGGCCCAGGGACCAGAGTGAACAGGGGAGGTGCAGGGAGGTCACGGTTCAGCAACAACAGAAAATGGTTCCAAACTTGGAGCTGGCAGCACGTCTGGCCGTTCCCACCATCTTGATGTGGCTGGAAGCCCACTTTACAGACGGGCTTAGCTGGACACAGGTTTTCTTTATTCTCCTCCATGCTGTGGAGCGGCGCCCACGCTGTCTCCCTAGTGTCCTCCAGCAGGTAAACCTACGTGGGCGTGAACTGGGTTGGCGTCTGGGAAAATGGGTTGGGTACTGCTGGAGGTGACGACAAGACATAGAAGTCCCATTTCCCACCTCGTACAGTCTAGCGGGAAGGCAAAGTTTAAAAGTTCATGGCTAGCACCAGTCAGAGAAGTGGGGGTGAGGTGTAGCCTGAATCTCAGTCTTGGAGCCTTTTATGCTCCTGGGCTTCTGAGTGTGGAGGTCAAAAGAAATATTTTAATGTAAAAGCATGTAAGGAGAAACTGGCGAGGCTATGTATACTTATATTATTGGCACATAGGTACATAAATGTGTGTGGGGCCCTCTTAAATACATCATACACCTTAGGATCCAGGTACAAATGTATAGATCGATAGAATTATCTTTCCTTCCTTTCAATAATTTTTTTTTATTGGGGGAGGAATAATAAGAGCTTGCAAAAACAAGGCACATCCCTTCCAGAAATAATTGTGTGCTGCCTGCCCCCACCCGTCCATGGTAGTGTAGACCACAAGCAGCAGAAGTTGTGAACAAAAACCAATTTTGATGCCAACAGGATTCTGCTTCCAGTGCAGCTTACTGGTGTGTCCAGAAATTGCACAGCTGCTGTTCATCAGAATATTCAAAGAGGGATAAAACACCCATGAGCTGGCCCCTGCCGCTCACCCTCTCCTTCCACCTCCCATCCAACTAGCTTCAATCAAATCCAGACCTTTCTACTCCAAACTGATTGTTGGACTTTCCTACCAGTGGGCTGGAAGGCTGAGTTTGGCTAGGTTTGGGAGCAAGGATCCCTTAACTGGATTAATGTACACCAACTGAAGACTCCAGATTCTGCCCATCTTAGCATCCTGTCAAGAGCAGTACAGATCCTCTCCATGATGTAGCAGTTGATTCAGCCATCTAGTGGGTGAGATACTACCTCTCCCCCAGCCACACACACACATTGCCCCATACCTGTCTCTCAGAGGCCCTGTAGAATGATTTTGCTGGCTTAAGGTATGGTCTTTAGAAGAACAGTGAGGATAACTAAGGTACACCTGGCCAGTAGACAGAATGAATTTCTCCAAAAGCAGAAATCAGTGTTAGTGTCAACCCCAGAGAAGGTACTGTTCTGACGGCAGCAGGCAGGACCTAGGTAGGCACAAAAGCCTAGACTCTGGGCTCACCTGTCTTTCAGGCCTGGACTTAAGGAAGAGAGGGGTCTGGGAGTGTTAAAATGATGCCCACTCCCATGGAAGCACTCGAGAAATCAGGAAGGAGGGATGTCTGCAATCCAGCTTGTCTAATGGTCACCTGATGTTTATTTCCCAGTTGTCATCCTCACAGGATGGCAAAGGAAAGTTCCTTTCTGAGGCCAGCGTACTCACAGTAAAGGAGATCCCCCAGCCCACCTGGCTCAGCCACTAAGCAAATCTCACTTCCTGTGCACTGTGGACAGCCTGCATTTTAGCCTCTGCAAGGAGGGCAGAGCCAGGCTCTCTTGCTTCTCCAGCTGCTCACCCACTAATTCACCCTCAGCTCCTTGCCTTTCATTGCATCACATCAGTAAGTCTAGGGAAGAGGGGAGGAACTAGAACGCATTGGTAACAACTACCATGCATTGAACCCCGCTGATGTGCCAAGCAATGTGTACACGTTATCTCACTCTGTCCTCATGGCAACCCTATGAGGTGGCTTTTATTGTCCCCATTTTCCACCTATGGAACAGAAGATCAGATACCCTGAGGGCAGTTTTGCATCCCAGAGGGAAAAAGGAAATTGGTGTCCCCCAAGAAAGCAGACTGCCTCAAAACCTTTCCATGAGATTTGTACTGATTGCAAGAGTTCATAATCTTTCTGCACCTCCCCACCCCCACTGTTAGCGCTACTAAGCATCAGAGAGGAGGACTGTCCCTAGGAGGGAGGGCCCCCTTATAATCCCCCACTGACCTCCACATCTCCTTGACTACCCACTTTCCTTTCCAATCACTCACACATGTCCTCTGATTAGTAGTAGGAATCCACAAGTAATCACTATTAGCAGTGTAACAGAGTATCTATCATCTGTTTAGCATCCTGTGCTCCCTAGCAAGGTTTTTGTGGAAGGAAAACAACTTAGAAACCACAAAACCTGATGATCCATGAGGTTTCTCACAACACTATGAGTCTGAGGTTAATCAGAATGATTAATTAGATGAGACAGTGCACATGTAAAAAGGCACTTTGTAACCCTGAAGCTAAACAGATAATATACTACCGTGTTGCTGATGGTGAGTACTTGTAGATTCTCAAATGCACTAATCAGAGGAAGACAACCGGGGACCCAAAAGATTCTTGCGATTCAGCATTTCTTCATTTGCTGAGATCTTTAGTATCCACCTCCAGGGCCTTTTCGAGCTCCTCCTCAGTTATCTGCTGCCTCTCTGGGCACTTTGATGACACTTTGATGATGTCCATGTTTGAGAAAAGGGCCTTAGGAATTAAGGGTGGGGGGCAGAGGCCTGAGGGGCCTGCCCTAACTGAATCTTTCTGGTTGCCAGCCCATTTCGTTATCACCACCCCAAACCCCAAAAGCCCCTCTAGAAAAACTCAGAAGCTCAAAGGTCAGATCAAGAAAACCCCTGTGGAAGTGGCCATGATACACTGAAATGAACATGCATGCAGCACATGGGACCTGAATGAAGTCACTGCCCTGTCACTATGTGACCTTGGGCAAGTCACTTCCCATCCCAGCCTATAAATTGGTGTGATGATTACCAAGCTCAAAAGGTTCTTATGATGACCTAATGCCCCTCCTCCACTCTACCAAAGCAGCTCTCGTCAAGGTCACCCATGACCTCCATGGTGCTCAGTCCAGTCAGCAGTGGGTTCTTTGTCCTCCTCTTATTCATATCCAGCATGTGACGTTCATACCATCTGTACAACTGACAGCTCCCACATTTTTGCAACCTCCAACCCAGAACTCCCATGACCTTTGACTCATATATCCAACAGTCTACATTTAGTCTACATCTATACCTAGAAGTCTAATAAGAGATCTCAGATTCAACCGATCTAAAACCAAGCTCCTAATAACGGCCCTCATCCACACCTAGGCCTCCCATCGGCCCCATCTCGGGAAATGGCAACTCGTTCCACACCAGCACCCCATCTCCTTCCTACTTTTTCTTCACCCCAAACAACCCATCCTCTCTGGGCCTTTGCCTTTGCAACTGCTCCTGCTGGAACACTCTTTCTTCTGTAGCCACAGGGCTCCCTCCCTCACCTGGTTTCAAATATCAGCTGGTCAGGGTGCCTCCCCTGATCCCCCAGCATCCCTCCCCCAAGCACTCCCTGTATCTGCTGGCCAGCCTTACTGTGCTCAAAGCTCAAAGCACCAGCCACCATCTGCCATACTATACAGACCTTGTTTGTTCATTGATTATCTCCCCCCACTAGAATGGAAGCCTCATGAGCGGGCAGGGTCTTTGTTCCGTAACTGCTGTAGCCCAAGCAACCAGAAGAGACAGGCTCCATGTATTTGATGAATACGTGAAGCTAAAATTGCCACCCACATGGAGGGCAATTTTAAAAAAATAGATAAATAAGTCCTCTGAGCAAGTTCTGGCAAATGACCATGTCTTTCTGAGCCTTATTCCATCAGAAAGGGGATAATGGCAGGTCCCAGTTCTTAGGGTCAGATGAGCATCTGTCCAATGATCGTTTACTGAGTATTGTGCTAGACTCACAGGAACCTGGAGATAAATGAGGCCCTGAAGGAACTCGGGGCCAGAGTTACAAAAGACAGGAAAGGAAACAGGTGAATGGCGTTGGAGTCTGGCAGACACAGCTGGTATGCCACAAAGAGGGGTGAAGCCTGTCCCAGGGAAGGGTGTCGGGGGCTCCCTGGAGATGGCAGCTGATGTGGGTCTTAGCCCATTCTGGAGAAGAGACTCAGTATGCTTTATCTGAATCCAGAGGAAGCAGAAACCTGGACCAGACTTGGGGAGAGCCTAAGGAAAACAGCTGGGAGTGAGCAGAATCCCGCCTTTCCAGGAAGATGGCCCTAGAAAACTTGAGGGGTGCGGGCTGGGGGTGGGGGGCAGCCTGTGTGAGGAAGAATGCTCCTCAGAGAAGTCTCACAAGTAGGCTCTTCCTGCATCCTCCTCTGGTCAGTTTCAAAGGCCCTTTTTTTTGATGTCAAAGCCACAGTCAGACCCTTAAGATGCACTCCCAATCAAGATAGGGAGTCTCCAGTTCAAAGCCTGTCCTGACTAACTCTTTCCATTAAGTAAAAATATTAATTTTGGTTTTATTTAAGCAGGTTTTTTGGCGAGAAATGAACCCCTGCAGCTAAAAATAAACCCAAGTACACACACAGTCAGAAAAATCTGGAGAGCTGCAAATCATTTCAACCCAAGTTTCCATCTCAGAGAAAGCTATTAAAACCCAGAGGATATTAAAACTTCTTTCTGCACAGAGACTCTTGTTTCTCAGTCCCTGCCTGTGTGCTGGGGTCCCCCAGGCAAGACTGTCCTAGGGATGTCCTGTCCTGGGGCTCCTGGCAAAGGGGAGGAGGGGCCTGGCAGCGTCCTAGCTCTCCTCACCTTGTAGGCACTGGATTTCTGCTTGAGCAGGCCAGGAAACACACAAGGACCCCCTCTGACATCTGTTGTATGTGAAACGAAGGGGCCAGAGAAGGGAGGAAAGGGAACACAGGCCCAGAAAGGTCAAGTTGCCTGGAACTTTGAAATGATTTAAAAGGGAACACAAACAAAATCTACATCTCACTCCTGCTTTCATGTTTTAAGTGGTGACCTCAATTTTAAACTTTTAAAAGACAAAATTTAAGAGTCACTACCTGGGCACATGCCTAGACTTGGGATTAATACATTTCATTTCTAACCCAACTACTTGTAAAGTCAGCTACTCTCAATTTCTGCCAGTGGCCACAGCCAATTTGGGGGAAGGATAAGGATCATTTGGCCTAGGACAGGGCAAAGTCCCAGGGCTGGCTGGTTCTTGGATTCGGGTCTGACTCACCTGGGGCCGATGACCAACTTTGAAGAGATATGGTGTTTGTGTGCTCTGGGTTTCTAGGAGGCCAGTAAGGCAACTGCCCCAAAGTATTCACCAAGCATGGCTAGAGTCACAGAGGCTTTTGCTCTGCAAACTGGTCAGCAGGGGAGTGTCAATACCCCAGAGCACAGAAAGTGGGAAAGGTGGTCCTTCTCCCATAACCCCCCACATTCTCCCAAGAACAGATAGGAGCAACAATCCACATACATCCCCACCTAAGCCTCCCTGGTTTCCCAACATCAAAAGGATTATTCTGAAGAGCTCAGCGACATATATCCTGCTGTCCTGAGCTGGGACCCCACCTCAAGTCCTACCCTCCACAGCCTCCATCACCTCCACTGCATCCCCCCACTACACTGACCTTTCCTGTGATGGCCCTTGTCTCTGCGAGGATGACTTTCTCCTCATGCCTCTGTTCACACATCTGTCTTCCTGCAAGACCCACCCAGCTGAAATGCCACCTCCTCCTGGAAGCTTTCTGTCCATCCCAGGCCATACTAATTTCTTAATGATCAGTTCCTTGGTGCTCACTAGCCTGAGATACTAGACAGTAGGGGCTGCATCTGGGACTCCAGCACCTAGAATGTGGCAGGGGTCCCCCAAGAATGTTTGTTGAATGAAGGAATGATTAGAGGAATTAATGATGCTGCAGGAGAGAATCAAAGGTAATAAAATAAAGGGAGACAGGGATGGTTTCATGTTTAGGCTCTTGGAGTGGGAGTCAGGAGCCCTAGCTCCTAAGGGTCACCCAGAAAAGAAGAGGGAGGCAGGGAAAAGCATGAGAAGCCGAAATGGGACCCTGATCCCCAAATACTGAAGATTCATATCCAAAGAGGTGAGTCACGGGGTCCTATTACAGGACACCCCAGTTAACATGTCTCTGCAGAGGGTCAGTACCCAAATTCCGCCCACAGATGAGAAACCCAAGGCTCAGCATCCTAAAGGAGGTCAGTGGTACCCACCCCTTCTCCTTCCTCCTCCTCCTCTCCCTCTCCCTCCTCCTTCTCCTCCTCCTCCTCCTCCTCTGTCATGAGTACTTGGAATTAATTCATTCACTCGTGCTATTCATTCAGAAGTGTTTGAGGGACTACATGTCTCAGGTCCTGTGCTATGCCTTGGGGTTCAGCAGTCAGCAGGTAGAGGGAGTCCCTACCTCAAGGAAGCTTATTTCTATCTTGTGAGATGAGAAGCCAGGTGGTCCTAGTCAGAGAGCCACAGGGGCATGCAGCAGACACACCCTGCCAAGCTAGGCACACTCTGTGTTTGGGGTGCTGACACTCCCCTCCTGACCACGCTTTGCAGAGCAAAAGCGATTCTGATTATGCTCGGTGAACACTGTGGGGCCGTCACCTTAGGGGCCTCCTAGAAACCCAGATCACACAAACACCATCCCTCTTCAAAGATGGTGCTCACTCCCCAGGTGAGTCAGCCTTGAATCCAGCCCTGGTGGTACTGTGGACATGTCTGGGGGAGACGTCCTGCCTGAGCTGGGATCTGAGAAATCACCATAAGTTAGCCAAGAAAAAGAGAAGCAAAAGGCCTTCAGGTAGAGGAGGGACCGGAGGCAAAGGCCTGCAGGTGGGAGAGCCTAACCTGTCGTTACAATGACAGAAAGCAGAGTGTGCGACAAGGGGCAGGGGACGGTGGAAGCCAAGAGGTAGGCAGGGATGCTTGGCTTGTGTGTGGGGGGGTCTTGCTCCAACGTGTGACAATGTTATTTCTCAGGGGGGTTTCCACTCTTTGGGAGCAGTGATGGAGACTTATCACTTTGTCCCTGCCAGCAGCCCTGAGGATAACATGTGCCCAAATGGGTAGGTGCCCAGGGCCTCAAGAAACCCTTAGAAACAAGACCAGGCCTTGTTTGCCCCACTTGGCATCAGACTCACCAGTGATCCCATTCCAGTTCACATCCTATTTATGATCTTCAAAGTTAAGATTTAATGAATCAGTCTCCCCCACACCCTCCTCTCAAGCCCATTAACCTCTTCCAGCAGTTTTCCTTGGGTGTTTTGTCTGGCTCAGCTCCAGTGTGTCCCAGAATCCAGAGTGCATGCCAGCCTCTGGAAGGTTCCACCCCACTCAGTTCAAGAGGTCCACTGTCATGCAGGCATATGGGTGAGGGGTGCCCAGAACACCTCCCTCCGAGAGTTCCAGCCCTCCCCGGGGGCCCATGGGAAACTTTATCCCACACAAGAGGCCACCAGAATAGCATCCTGGTCTTCAACCACGGCCCCTTTGAAGCAGTGCCCAGAAAAATACCACGCCGACGAATGGTTCTCAGAACTTGGAGCTTTCAGGTCAGGTCATTTTGTGAGACCAGAACAGCTGGCAACATCTCAGGAGTCGTCTATAGCATTTATTTTACTTTTCTGCTAATTGGGATTTGTTTGCTAGGAGAGCTGAGGGCCTCCAGGATAGGTCCAGGAACACAAAGCCGAGGGACCATTAAGCCAAGGGACTTCCCTTGTTTGCACACTAGACCTGCAGATGGGTCTTTGCAGACACAGTGAATCTGTTCCCAAAATGCATCAAGGACGGTGGGAGACTTTGTTGTGATTTGAACAAGCAGCAGTGTCTGCTCTCTGCTCCGTCTCTGGGGATTATACAGAACAGATACCAAGAAGACCCTGGTACATTTATAACTTACCCTTTGGGTAGCTTGTAAAACAGTCAAGGCTTCTCCGTCCTCTCTTTAACTTCAGTCAGAAAGACTGTGGACACCAAATGGACATAGCTTGGAGGGTCCCATTGAAAGCAGGTGCTTTCCCATCACAGCTTACTCGGAACCTCCCCGCCAGCTCACAACCACGGTACCCAGGTAGTGGGCACTCAGACCAAGACAGGTATGAAAAAAAACAAGGCCAGACTACAGGTTTTCAAGCTCTAAGCCAGTTACCAGGGGTAGCTAGCCCTGAGGGTGTGGAGGAATGGCTGGAGATAAGGTTTAAGTGCCTTTTAAGGAGGCCAATCTCTGTTTTCAAGAAAATAAGTAAGTAAAGAATGCTAACTGCTGCCCTTTTTGATCAAAGTGAGTAATGGCAGAATTTTATAAAGTCAATCCTTGGTATTTTTGAACAACCTGCCCTGGCCTAACAGCGTGATTGGGTGATGGTGTCAGTAGTAAAGAAGACCACCTACCCCTTGAACACCTTCTGAGTACAATCCATAGTGCCTGAGCCTCTTGTTCACTCAGTAAGTAACTCCTTAGTGACTACCACGTGCCAGGCACTGTGTCAGGTGGTGGAAACACGTAGGAAACAAAACCTTACAAATGTTATACCTAATCCTTAAAACCAACTTGCAAGATATGTAGCATGATTTCCATTGGGTCAATAAAGAAACATGACTCAGGAGAGAGAAGAAACATGTCAGAGGTTACACGGCTAGGAATTAAATCCACATACACCTGACAGCAAAGCTCACTCATCTTCCTACAACTTGACATTGCACAAACCTGGACATTCAGCCAGGAAGTCGAATGCTTCAGAAATTCAGAGAAAAGGAAAATTCTTAAGGCTGAATTATCAGAGAAGGACTCATATAAACCAAGATGCTGAGAACTTCGAGGTGGGGTTAACTTCCCAAAACAGAGAAGTCCAGTAATCAGCCTAAGGCTTCGTGGTTTGGGGAGGGGAGCACCAGCCTAAGGACCATGGAGAACGGAGGGAGGGGCAGGGGGAGGGGGTTGAGGAACAAGCAAACTTTTCTGGACAACTTATCCGCAGCCCTGGTCTAATCCTGCTCAGCTGCAAGGCCTCGGGGGCCTTTGTACATGTCATTCCCTCCGCATAAAACCTTCTGCTTCCCTTTACCTAGAACTCCTATCCATCTTTTTTTTTTTTTTAATTTTATTGGAGTATAGTTGATTTACAATATTGTGTTAGTTTCAGGTGTACAGCAAAGTGATTCAGTTATACACATACATATATTCATTCTTTTTCAGATTCTTTTCTCATATAGGTTATAACACAATATTGAGTAGAGTTCCCTGTGCTCTACAGTAGGTCCTTGTTGGTTATCTATCTTATATATTGTAGTGTGTGTATGTTCATCCCAGTCTCCTGATTTATCATCCCCTTCACGTTTCCCCTTTGGTAACCATAAGTTTGTTTTCTTTTTTTTTAAATTAATTTATTTTTGGCTGCATTGGGTCTTTGTTCCCGCGCGCGGGCTTTCTCTAGTTGCGGAGAGCGGGGGCTACTCTTCGTTGCGGTGCACGGGCTTCTCATTGTGGTGGCTTCTCTTGTTGCAGAGCACGGGCTCTAGGTGCACGGGCTTCAGTATCCTATCCATCTTTTATATTTCAACTCAAAGGACACTTCCTTGGAGGAAGCTTTCCTTGACCCCTCCCCTGACATCAGACTAGAACAGGACTCCTGTTATACCTTATCATAGTCCCCGGTTTGTGAGTATATGTTTGTGCATTCATTTGAATAATGTATCATTCCCCTCCTCCCACACACACACACACTAAACTGTGCTGGGATCATGCCTTGTTTTGCTCACCATTCTATCCCCAACATCTCACACAGTACCTGGAACATAGTAGGTGCTCAGTAAAAATTGCTGGGTGAATAGGCACTTGCATCTATTCCCAGCTCCCTGAGAGTCTCCCATTAACCTTCCTCTACTGTGCAGCCATTCCACCTGTGTAACTAGCTGTAACTTTCCAAAGCCAATTCCTCTGCCAGGAGCTGACCAAGCATACGTTGGTTTTGATCATGGAAAAAGAAGAAGGAGGGTGTTCCAGGCAGGGGGAACAGCATGAGCAAGGGCACAGAGGTGAAACTGAGCCTGGAGTGTCAGGGTCACATGGCTCAGGGACCATGAAGACCCTGGAGAGGCTTTAGAGAAGCCTGGAGGGAAGGCTGAAGAGAAGCAGAGGAGGCCCGTTAGCTCATTCTAGCCCAAGCAAATGGCAGGTTCTCTGGGTGACGGGAGCTTGAATGCGGGCCTTCTCAGGACTGCCCACAAACTGGGTCTATAGACAATGAAGTTGCTTCTCTGGGCCCAGGTCCTCAGCCCCCTGACCACCCCCGCCCCCCAGTCCTGTCTTGATACCCTTGCACTTGCCGCACGCAGGCTTAAGGGTGTCCTGGAGAAGGGACTTCTGAACTGGCTCTTCCCAGCTGGGCAAGAGATGTAACTCTTCAAGCCTTGCTTTCCTCATTCTGAAGAAAGGTGAATAGCATATTTGTGAGGATGGAAAATAATAAAGATAGAAGCCACCTGGCAAACGTTTTCCAGAATAAACCCAAATCCCCTTCTTCCTACCCTCCCCCACCCCCATCACTTCCCAACATGCAGGCTCATTCCCTCCCAGCAGAGTTGCCTATGGACCAAATGGTATCAGTGAGTGTTAGGAACGTGGATAACTCCACAAGCACTTTCCAGATCTTGTGCAGGTCCCTATCCAGCCGCCGGAATGGCACCCTGCACCGGACCAGACCCAGTCATGTTTTCTGGTTCTGTGGACCACCCAGAGTGCACCTCTCCTGACAGATCATCTGTCTGGCTGCATTCTCTGAAGGCGGGCTGGCCCGATAAGCAGTGCGTGTGCTAGGTCACAGCTAGCACTGTTGCTGGATGCTGGGTGGCCACGGAGCACCCCCGGTACAAGTGACCTCCCACCACCTCTGCTGCACATCTGGCAGCGCTTTGCAGTCGTGACATGACGCCCAGAACTGCTTACTCTGTCCGTGGGCGGCTCATACTAAAAGTTTGGCTGAGATAGTCTCTAAAGCACATCTCCAGCCAATGTCCATAGACGTTGCTGACTAGGATGACACAGAGCAGATAGGGACACGTTTTCCTGGATATGCCAGCGCTTTTGGAGAATAAGTAATGGGAGTATCAGAGATGAAGACGTTTGGCCAGACACTGCCATAAGAAGCAGAAGAATGGTCAACTTTCCCTATTGGTAAGAATCCTGCTGTCATCCATTCTAACACTAATTAAGTACCATCTTAATTATAATAGGTGCCGTCACCCATCAAGCACTTACTGTACACATTCCGTGCTCAATGCTTGGATTATCCCATTTGAGCTTCATTAAGACCCTGTAAAGTAAGTGCTGTCATTAGCCCCATCTTGTAGAAACTGAGGCTTGTAGTGAGTAAGTGACTTTCCCAAGGTCATCTAAGTAGGAAGCGGTGGACCCAGCATGCCAGCCCAGGCAGCCTGACTCTGGAGCCGCTGCTTTCCACCACTGGGTCATACCTCCCTTCCAAAAGCACATGTGTGACCACAGTGTAGGGGGACAGGCACATTTCTTAGGCCACAAATTCTAGGTTGGGTGGGACCTTCACAGTCACTCAACGGAACCTCCTTCAAATTTCTTCTACAGTCCTATCATCCCAGGGTTAGTCTGGTAACTATGCAACATCTCTGACCTAGGTCAGCCTGTTCCATGTTGAGCCATTTCTTGACTGTTCTAAAATTCTTCTTTATACTGCCTCCCTGTGGCTTCCTCCAACTAGCTGACATCTTAGGCTTACAAGAAACAAGATATATGAAGAACATGGTCATGTGCCCAACATCGTCTCCAAGATAAGGATTTTCATAGATTTTGATGGCCTTTCTCCACATGATTCCAAGTCTCCTTCTCTGTCTCACTTAGGGCCTTTAGCTCCCTACTTGTGTTGGTGGAGGGTGGATGCAGATTTCCCAAGGGCTGCTGATCAGTGTACAAAGTTGAGAGAGACTTCACCCTCCCCACTCTGGATGCTTTTACTGCTGGTAATGAAGTCTAAAACTTCACCACCATCCATTAAAAACCCCTAGTGTTTTCAAAACAGATTCTGTCTCCGAACTTTGACATGATTTAATAAGTAACTCTGCCTATTCCACTAAATAACTGTACTTTTTTGGTTGTGGAAGTAAAGAAATTTGGGGTGGAGGGAGTCTTATTACATAGAAAGTATTGAGTAGTAGAAAGAGCCCTGGGCCAGGAGTTGGGAGCCAGATTCTCTTTGTGGTTCTTCCACTAATTTGCTATGCGAGTTTGACAAATCACTTTCTTCTCAGAGCCCTACTAGTTTTCTATTCTGCAAAATAAAGGGGTTGGACTGGATGTATTCTAGGGTTCCTCACAGCCTAAGGGGCTAAGGTTATTTTACCATCACCTTATATCTCTAATTTATACATTTCCCCTGGGTCCTACTCTCTCCATTGGTAATAAGCCAGGACATCACATATTCTCCCTATTTACTGGGTCTAGAATCACATTTCTGAAGAGTTGATCAAACTTGAGTAAGTAATTAGGATGCTTCAGGTGACTCTTCTGGCCTTGTCTGAAAAGTCCTTCTTGGCCTGTTATCTGTCTGGATGATCTGAAGTTGCCAAAACTGGGGATAGCAGCATGGACAGAACTGGCTCCTAAGTCACCCACTTGGCCCATCAACTGCACAATTTGAGTCACCCTCACCAATCTGTTTTCTTTATGAGCCATTGTCTTATTTTTGTAGTAACATACGATTTTCCAGGCTGACAGTCCAGCAAAGAGTTTATTTCCAAGAACGTAAACAAACCTGGGATAACTTCAGCGGTTAAAGTCATTATGGGAGCACTGTACATTAATGCCAGGTAGGGCCTCCTGCTCTGAATGTGCCCATGTCTTTCCTGCAGAGGATTCTAAAATATGCTGAGAAGAAGTCTTCTGCCTTTAATCTCCCAATTGTATATTAACATACAAGGTAATGAAAATGTCTCCAGGATGGCATCTCCATGGGGAATATGCTCTAATGACCTCACGTGTACTAACTGGGGATAATGCCACATCCATGAAGATAAAATCCAGCCACCCTTGCCCTGCTGATTTAGTTTGACAATAGCTAAGACAGTGATCTAATAGACATGCAGATTCTCCAGCCCACTCCAATGTTCTAAGTAACGTTAACTCCCCTCTCCTATAGAGTAGGATGGGGCACTATCCACCCCCATCCTCCCTGGATAGCTTATTTCAGATACTCCTTGAGCTGTTCCGAAAAGCTGTTCCTCAAATAAGAGGGAGCCTCTCTTCTACCCAACCTGGGACCCCCACCCCTCCCTGAAGGGCATAAAGGCCAAACTGCCACCTTGATCTCAACTTCAACCTCAGTCCAACCTGAACCCAGCCAAGCTGCATCCCAGTCCCAGAGGTTTTCTACTTTTGAAACAGAAGGAATATTCAATATTTTTCACTCTGTCAATATTTTTACCTTCATCTCCATCCTCCTCCCTTCTGCTCTCATGCCCCTGGTTGAGGCGGGGGACAAGGGAGTTTTTTTTTTTTTAAGACCAAACAAAAACAAAGCCCGGCCCAGGCTGAGGCCAACAGATCGTGATGTTCTGGGTGGATTTTGCGTGCCAGCAAAGACCATCAGCAAGATCTACAGGAAACACCTTGCAGAATCCACTCGGAGAAGCAGAGGCCACCAAGAAGTGCAAGGCAGATACACTCCGCTCCATGTCACTGGCTCTCGAGGCTGGGGTACAGGAAATGGCTGTGGGATTCCAGGCCCTCTGGAGGGCAAACACACAACTGGCGGGGGGCGGGGGGGGGGGCTTGCAGATTCCTCTGGTATTTTCCATTGGGAGTTTCTTTAATTTGTATATCTGTTCCGAACGGCGAACTGCCTGTGCGTGATCGCTGCAGAGGGGACCCAATAAAAAAGGTCAAAGGCAGCTTCCCAAGGGTCTGTTCCAGGGTTTAGCAGAAGCTACATTTTCTGTGAAAGAAGGACACGTCATGCAGTGGTCAAGAATGTGAGGACTTGGGCACCAAAGAACCTAAGGTTGAATCTCAGCTCCAACTTCTACAAGCTGCAGACTCTTGGGCAAATCATTTAACCCCTCTCAGCCTTGTCCGGTTGTCAGGATGAAGTGAGACACTGAACGTAAGGAACTTTGCACAGTGCCTGGCAAGCAGCAACCTCAATAAACAGTGGTGGTGATTATTATTTCATGAGAGGCCCCCTTTCCCAAGGTGGTGAAGAGGCTGGAGGACAGTAGGAGAAAGAATGAAACAGTTGCAAGAAGAGAGAAAAAAAATACTAGCAGCAGAATACTAGCTGGGACCCATATAGGGCGTTGCAAGCCCACAGCCTAGCTGCCAACCTTTCCCTTGTGAAACGTCGGCTGCCCCACTTACTCTTGTTTGGGGCATTGTGATTTCAGGTCAGGTTGAAGCAAGGGACATTAACTGGTATCAGTCCAAGTGGAATGAACAGCCCAGAGCAGTGCAGAGAGGCCCAGCAGGAGGCAGGGAGAGGAAGCATTGCTCGAAATGCTAATGAGTAATTAAGTCCTTCAGGGTCACATCCTAGTCCCTTTCTACCCGGGGGCTGGAGGAGTTTGGATGGGCCCAAAGTGGTCTGTTAGAGTGTGTGGGTAGCCCCCAAACCTTCCTTGCACAGAAACTGTGCGTGTGGGAAGCCAGCCTTGCTGTGCAAAGTGAGGACTGAGAGCCATGAAATTGGCAGGCCTGCTCAGGCCAAGGTCAGCGGCCAGAGCCCAGCATTGTTCTGGCCGGACGAGGGACCGGCCAGCAGCCAGCATTCTGTGGGGAGGCCATGGTAGAGGAAAGGCCAGATGCAGTCCAATTAGGGTCTGATGGAAACCAGGCCCATTTTTCACGAAACAGGAGGTGGGTGGCCCTGCTGTGGAGGGGACACTGCCTAGATGGAGCATGTAGCACCCATCAATCCCCAGGTCGAGCGGCATGCCTGGATGTGGGTACAAGAAATGCGAAGGGTGCCCCTGACCCCTGTCTCTGCTGTAATGAAGTGCCAGTTGGGAGCCAGCTGGGCAAAGGGAACATGTCTCCACGCTCCGTCCGCTGTTTGGTAACAATCACTGGTATTCTTTCAGCACCACCAGGAATAGTATGCTGGGGGCAGTTCTTTGAACCACCAGGCATGACCAAGAAAGGAAGGTCCAGATCGAAGAGGGCACCAGTTTTAATGTTCAGCACGAGTCCTGCGTCTCTGGCTTGGGACTGGAGTTAGCAGTGGTGGGCACGGGGCCTGCTGAGGAGCGCTGAGCTGAATTTCGCGATTCCTTTTTTTATCCCTGCCCCTACTCAGCAGTACGCTCTGGCAGGTGGAAATGGTGCCAGTTTCAGCTGGTCCCTTGTGCCAAGTTCAAGTCTACTATAGAGAGCAAGCCAGTGGTCTCTACTTACCCCCCAAGGCTACCTCTGGGGTAGTGGGGAGGTAAGGAATGATTGGTCCCCCAAGACCCTTGTTTTTGTCCTGCTCTCCCCCTTCATGGGAATCCTAATAAGATAGGAAGAGTGTGCATTTCCTCATGTGACTATCTCCCACAGCTTGGCCAGTGGACTCTTCGGCCCTCATACCACTCCCCTCTGCTGGCCCCAGCAGTGAATCTGGAAAGGCTCAGTGCAGCATGCTAGTGAGCCAAACACATGGAAGCAATGCGTGTGGGAGGGTGATGCAGTCTGTCTCCCAGGACCAGGCTGGCGAGTCTGTGGTGGGTAGACAAGAAGTCCCAGCTGAGCTGCGAAACCACGGTGCCAGCCACCTGGACCACTAAGCACAGAGTAGCCACGGGCAAGTCAATCCCATCCCTGGGCCTGTTTCCCCAACTGGGAAGCAAAGGTATTGCTTAATGGCCCTTAAAAATCTATGAGTCCATACGGCCCTGCCTGTGGTCTGGAAAGTTCATCTAAACAGACAGGAGAGCCTTCTTTAAATTCTGGTCCTTCCTTCCTGGGTGCACACCAGTCGGCAAGTGGCTGGATTGCTGACCTTCTGAGGCTCTAACGCAGCAGCCAACAGATGGCAGAATCTCCCAGAGGCTTATATCTCTGAAAGATTCGCTGCCTCACATCAACATAAAAGAATGTTGTCCTGAGAGGCTGTCTGTTCCTAAGTGGCCCCGTAAGAACTCTCCTTTTTGAGTTTCGCCCACTCTAGGCTGGAGCACAGGAGTTAAGTTGGAGTCCGGCCTTGCCCCTTTCTAGCTGTGTAAACTGGGGCAAGACTCTTCACTGGTCTGAGCCTCAACTTCCTTGTCTATCAAAACGCCATTCATTCCTGCATTTAACAAATATCAGGGTTGCAAGTATGTTCCCAGCAGTGAACTGGACAAATGAGGTCTCTGCTGTCTTGGTGCTTAAATAACAGCCGAGGAGACAGACAGAACAATAAACAAATAACCCAGTAAGATGTCAGATGCTAGGAGAAAGGGAGATAGAGAATAGGGATGGTGGGTATTATAAGATAAGGCGGGCAGGCAAGGCCTCTCTGGGAAGGTGACATCCACGTTGACACCTTCATGATGAGAAGCCAGCCAGTGAAAATCTGTGGACACTGTAATCCAGGAAGAGGGGACAGCAAGTTCAAAGGCCATGAGACAGGGACAAATTTGGAGCCCAGAGCATTCAGGGAACAGCCAGAAGACCAACATAGCCACAGCAAGGCAAGGGGAGATAGAGGCCAGATCCCATAGAGCCTTCTAGAACTCATTAAGGAGTTGGGAAGCCAATGGAAGCCTTTAAGCAGGGCATTAACAAGATCTGAATGACATTTTAAAAAGGTCACTCTGGCTGCTTTATGGACAATGGAGTGGAGAGAGGGCTGGAGTGAAAGCAAGGGAATTAATTGTAATCGTCACTGACCCTTCCCTGCCCACCTCTCAGGGTCACTTTAGGCTCCCATGAGATTCATGCTGACACCTAGAGAAGTCCAGAAGCATGAGAG
The DNA here is from genome assembly GCF_951394435.1 of Stenella coeruleoalba. Lineage (NCBI taxonomy): Eukaryota > Metazoa > Chordata > Mammalia > Artiodactyla > Delphinidae > Stenella > Stenella coeruleoalba. Next base: position 14,454,019 of record NC_137157.1, read on the forward strand.
GAGGCATGTATCTGCACGTGTTTTAAAGTCCATTTTTTATAAGTAGGAGCTTGCAGGGCCGGGCACCAGCTACTTGGAACTGTGTCCCTGTATGGATTTCAAGGAAATAGGGCAGGGCGGTAGATTCTGCCCTGCCTGAGCTGTGCAGCTGTCCAGCCCCAGATGAATTCACGTGTTTAAACCCGGAGCTTTGCTCTCAGCCATGCCTTACTCTGCTTTCGCTGCTGGTGCCGGACGGGGGTAAGCTAACACCTAGCAATGTGGAGAAGCTGACACTCCATGCAAACTCACTTGCTGAATTCCTGGCAAAAGCTCATCTCTCCTGGCCTCACTTTCAGGACTGGGAAGGAAAGAGCAGGAAATCTGGAGGTTTATTCACTTAGGGATTTTTAATTTCAGAGTGGGCCCTTGTAAGGATCCTTGCAAGGGTCATGATCAGCAAAGCCCCTGCATCCCGAGAGAATGTCCCAATGCTTAGAGGAGGAGAGCTTGGAAGCATCCTGGGTTCCAGCCCTCTACCTTCTGCTGGGGTTGGGAACACTGCCTTGGTAGCCAGAGCTCTGCATTCAAATCCCATCTCCACCTCTAGGTTTCCTCAAGTTGAGTAAGAGCGGCCTTCATAGGGACGAGTTGGAGAGCAGACGTGAAGAGACTGGGCTCCGTGCCTGCCTTCATTCACTCACTCATTCACGGGCCTTCTGGGTGACAAGCTTGGGGCTGAATGGTGGACACCCTGGTGCTTAGTACATGTTTGGGGAATCTGAAGATGCACAGTAAATTGTATTCCAGCTAAAATGTACTATCGAAAATGCCAGGGAGTTCAGAGAAGAGAGTAATTAATAAGATGATGTGTACTGAGTATACAGTTTAAAAAAAATTACATGTTAACATCTCAGGACCTCAATTGCCTGTCATCTGTACAGTAGGGACACTGAAATTTCCGAAGACCTCATAGCTGGAATTTGACAAAATGAGATCAAGGTATCTGTTTTTCCTCTGTAGCTCCTGGTCTACACACTACCTGCAAGTTTTCTGGGGCTTTCTCCATGCTTTTTATTTTCTTGTATTATTTCTTTCTTACATAAGTAATACAACTTTACTGAAGAAAATTTGGGGAAAAAATGAGGTAAACAGAAAGAAAACTATAAGATAATTTTTAAAACACCCTGAACTCCCGCTACCCAGTTATAACTATGCTTCATACTTAGATGTTACCTTCAGTCTTTTTCCTCATATAAGCCTGTGGATAGAGGTTTCCTCCCCGCTCCAATAATACAATCATATAGAACACACTTGCTGGTCATCTGGGGTTTTTTTCAGTCCTGATATATCAGTCCATCTGGCTCTGTCTCATCCCTTTGAAGAGCTGTATTGTTTTCAGTTTTGTAGATACAGCACTTTTCTAAACAATTCTGTGATAAACATCCTTGTGTGTTTACATTTGTGTATATATACACATGTATACATATAAATGTTTATATACATATATAAACACATATTCATATACATACACACATCTAGCATGCTTACCTGATTATTTCCTCTGGATCTAGATGTTCTCACCACTTTTTAAAGCCATCTTAATATTAATTGAATCCAAGTCAGCAGACCCTTCCTACTCATAAGCTGGGTACTCTACAGACACTTAAGCCTCACACTGAGCATAACTAAGGGGCATCGGGCACAGTTTCTCAGGTCCTACAACTCAGTCCTACCTCCCCCCATCCTCCCACCCACAGCCCCTGTCCCTACCCGACCTAAGCCAGCCAGTAATCAAGTCTGAAAGATATCATACTGCCTGAGTCCCCTGCCTCTTCTGCCTTGTTGGACCCAGCCTGCTATTTCAAAGTTTTTACAAGGTTTGAGTAAACATCCCAGGACAGGCAAGGCCAAGAGGAACCCAGTCTTTTCTGTTACAAAGTCAGTGGTTAAGGCTACCACCCCAAACAAGGTTCCTTCCTGCCCCTGCCTTCCCCTTTCTACTTATAAAAGCTCTCTGCTTGCTATGGGCAGTTTTAGTATGCTGCACACGTTGGCAGCATCCCTTTGGGTCAGAGTGAATGCAGACTGCCTTCCCCATCTCTTCGCTCAGTGTCAAAGGCATTTGCCTGAAACACTGGTCTTAAAGCAAAAGAATGACATCGAAAGGAGAGGAAACAGACCAGAAGGTTTCTTGTGAAGAGGGCCATAATAATAACCTATTCAACTACTAAAAGTAACCTCCTTCTATAATATGTGTACAGGGAACTTGCACCATACCCATACACCTCTGACCAAGCTGAACTTGGTGATGATTCTGTTTGGCATAAACCGATGTATATTTTACTACAAATATATATTTTTTTCCTCAATTTTAAAAGGTCTGGCCAGTTTCTCCCACCTCTGATTCCCAAGTAAGCTTCAGCCAGGGATCTGCTGTCTCAGTCCCTGTATGACTATGGGGTTCAAAGATATGGCATGTGACTGTCTTAGGTTGTGTCCTCCCCTCCTCTCCAAAGACAACCCAGCTGCTCCACCTGGGGCTGCCCAATGAAGAAACGGTGATCTGTCCCAGTGCTAAAGGAAGACCTGGCTAAGATGGGGTTATTGAGAGATGGCATTTAAGGGCTCTCTGACTTTCTAAATGTGACTTTTTGCTTTTCTGTATGCTGACTTCCTAAGATGCCAGTCCATTACCTTTATATCCATAGTTGTCATACACTCTTACCCTACAATCACCATGTGGCAAGGGATTGTAGGAATACCCAGTTTCATAGGTTTGAAGATGTGGGCTCTGAGGTCATCTGACTTGCCTAAGACAGCATGGATGACTGAGGATTCCACTCAGGTCTTTTCACTCTGGATGCAGAGGTTCTTCCCCACCCCCATGAGAGCCCACCAAGTCTCTTCTGGCCTCAGCCAGTCACTGGGCTGTGTCCAGAGCCCAGCATTCAGGGCCCAAGTTTCTCTTGGCAACACTTTTCCTTCCCTCCAATTGCTATTCCCACTGGTGTTGGCTAACCCGGTTCCAGACCGTATCCCTCCAAGCCTGGCCAGCTCTGTGCTGATCCACAGCACCCTAGTTATTTCTGGGCTGGGACAGGGTCCACTGCATCCTGCTTTCTCAGAGGTTACTCTTTTTGGCAACCCCCCAGGTGCAAATCTGTCTCATCTATTTAGAAGAGAAGCAGAGGAAACCCACCCTACCCACAGCCCATAATGAGAACACCCCCTCCTACATCCCCTGTGGCAAGTCAGCAGGTCCCACCCAGAGTAGGTCCCCCAGAGACATAGGAAATCCAGCTCAGGTCCTCAGGAGCAGGATAGATGGGCAATAGGGGCTCCCAGGGAGCCCACCACAGGACACAAGAGTTCCCCTGCTTGACCAGGAGCCAAAGATGAGCCAAAGAAGGCAGTCTACTGCTGCCTTCCCACAATGCTGCACACCCAAATCCAGGGGATCCGCTGAGTCCTTACTTTCCCACCATTGTTCTGTTATCTGATTGTAAAAATAATGTGTCACCATTGTGAAATTTCATTTTCCAGAATATACTGGTCAAAATTAAAATCACCTAAAGTCTCACAAACCAGAGATGTTTTGGTATATAGGTATTAAAACTGTCCTCTAAGCATCCATATAAATATTCATATCATTTTTTTTTTTAAACAAACTGGTTTCTGCTACTCAGAAGTGCATCATGGGAACCTCTCCATATCATTAAATAGAGGCTACCTCAAGCCATTATATGGCCACTCAGTAGTTCACTGTATGAATACACCATAAATTTAAGCAATCTATTCATGATAGGCATTTAGATTGATCCTCTTTGTGTGTGTAATTATAAACAATGCAGCCATGGACCCCATTGCTTCAGTATTTCTTTGGACTAGATTTCTAGAAGTGAGATTGCTGGTTAAGGTGTATTTTGAGGGTCTTGGTTCTTGGTGCCAGACTGTGCTCCAAAGAGGCCACACCAGTCGCCTTTCCCATCAGCAGCCCATGAAGGTGAGAGACCAAACTCCATGAGGATGGGAATGCAAGTGCAAGGACTCTGCACGGCTCCGCCCAGACCAGGGATATTATCTGGAAATCCCCAAAGGCATCAGCACAGGAAACAAACTAGTTGCTGGCAGCGGGGAAAGGACAGATGGGAGGGCTCCAGCTTCTCTCAGAGAAATCAGAAGCAGGCAGCATGGGGTAGTGAGTGCCAGGGTGACTTTTATCTTTCCAAAGTGTCCCCCCGACTGAGGGGGCATAGGGTGACAAAACACAGGGCAATGATAAATACCTGGCCCAGAAGTGCAGTCACTGGACACTGCCTCTCCTATTCCCCAACGAGCTGTGTGACCCTGGGAAAGGGCTTCCCCTCTCTTGACCTCTGTTTTTCCATCTGATCTGATATTCATCATTCTTTGATCCCAGAACCAGCCTTAAGACCAGAGTAGACAGATTTCCAGCCATCCTTCCTCCATTCAAAGTCATTTACCTTTCTTTGGTCTCTCCAATATATTCATTTTTATATAAACTCTACTTCCATGAAGAGCCATACCAACGTTTTCTTGGCTTCTGTTTTTATTATCATAGCACTGATGACATCTTAGTTGTTAGCAAGAGACAGAGAGAGAGCAGATCTTCACTGGAAAGTAAAAGACTTTGGTTCATTGGTTTTCAATCCAGCTTCAGTTCAACATTCGTTGAGAGCCCCTAGCATATCTCACCCATCTTCCCATCAGCCCTGCATTACAAATGAGATCTTTCCCATCTGCAGGTGGGGAAACAGGCTCAGAATTTACAACATTTTAGTCAGACTTACCCCATGAGTAAAAGACAGAGCTGAGATTCAACCTCAAGTCTGTTTTACTCTGCGCTCCATCTCTTTCTAACACCCTCCACTGTCTCTCCAATCAGACCTAGAGAAGGATTCTTCAGGCCCAGAAATATTCTCTAATGCAGGTCTGAGAGATGGAAAAACATGAAGTCACCTGGATTTCTCAGATTGGTCATGTTTGGCTCAGGGGCCTCGAAGCTGATTAACACATCTATCCCTAACTTTTAGCATCTATAAAATAAGCAGTGAGAGAATTAATTGGCAATGTCTGGCAAAACCTGCTCAGCCTCTTTATCGTTCACACAGTACTTCTTGTCCAGTAAGTCTCCTTTCTTCCTTCCAAGAACCAACATCTATAGACTTGGATTACAAATAGATATGAGTGAGCTTCTGTGATTCTCTACCCCAGAATGTATCCCAGATCCCCAACCCCTCCCCGCCTCCCTATGGTGCTTCCTGGCATCTGGAAGTAACCAGGTCCTGGTGATGCCAGGACTTGAATTCTCCAGGGTCTGTGCCCATCTCTGCAAGCATGTTGCAGAATCAAGATGTTCCATTGAAACATGAGTCAGGAAAAATATCAGTCTGACTCTGAAAACTGCCCCTCACCCTAAATGAGGTTTAAAAAAATGCCAATGAGATGGGTGCCTATTCGTTCCTGATTCCAGGCCTTGTCCCCAGGCTTAGCTTTTCCAGGTCCCCAGGTGGTGCCAGGAGCTGCAGTAGAATGGGTAGAAGGCAGAGCAGGGACAACATACACACACACACAGACACATACACACCCCATGGTAGAAAAAGAAGGGAATGCTGGGAATGACCCATGGTCATGTCCAGAAGGAATGAGGATTGTCTTGGATACAGAGCTAGCCTCAGAGAGGGCCTGGCCAAGCAAGAGGTCTGACTCACTGCCGTTGCTAAACCAAGAGTGATACCTATATTGGCCTTCATGTGAATCAGAAAAAGGCACCCCCTCTAGATGTTGACAGCCTAAGCCACACATCACACAGAAAAAGGTCCCAATGCTCTTGGGCTCCAGAAAAAAATGAAAAATGGGTTTCCAAGGAAGCCATGTGGTAGGATGGGTACCACAGAAAACCATCACATCATGATTGTAAGAACTTCTGTGGGCCCGTGGGCAGAAGAGGAAGTCAGGCAGTGAGTGGGCTGCAAGGAATTTAATACACTGGCCACTTCAGAATCCCCCTTTTCTGTTTTCTGAACCTTCGAAAACAAAAGATGAGGTGTGAAAGGGGGCCCTTGAGTGTGCTTCCTGTAGGTATTCACCTGTCCAAGCTGTAATTATGGAGGAGAGAGGGCAGAGCCATAGCCAAAAGAGGGCCAGGCTGAGCCGTGGCCTTGAGGGTAGGGGCCATGGCCAGTGGCCTCAGCACCTTGTCCGGTGCCTGGAACACAGACGCTCAATAAATCTTTGCTCAAGGAATGAATGTGTCCATAGCAGACATGCTTGCGGGACCTTTACACAGTCATGGAAGCCATGTACTCAGCCGGGCCAAGGCAGCCAGACTGAGGTGATGGTGATTGAGGCCCATGTCTGATGGTCTTAATGAATGACATGGCTGGCAGTCAAAGAAGAAGGAGATTGACACACAGCCTTTTGCCTGTGCAGCCTCCCACACGGAACCAGGCGGGGCTTGGGAAGGAAGCCACAGGTCCTGCCGACATGGCGCCCACCCTCTGAGTATTCTGAGATGCCTTCTCTCTAGGCCTCTCAGCCCCATGGCCCTGGGATCTGCAGGCTGCAGAGCGGCAGCTCCTTGCAGGCATAAAACCCAGCACTGTCCCAAGGGAGGCCAAGCCTCCTCAAGCCAACACAGATTATTTCCTCTTTCACTGCCTCTCTCCCTAGTGGAAAAAACAAGGAAACAAAATTCCCCTGAGCAACCTGAAACCCTGTGACCCCCTGGGCAAGTGCAGGACGCAGCTCCACCTTTGTGCCCTCCACTTTCCTCCAGCTCACCTATGCTTAAACGCAGAGGCCAGCCTCAGAGGTTATTTATAACATGTCAGAGGAGAAGGGGGCAGGAAATAGGAAATTATGAAGGAGGGGGCAAGGAGGAGTGGCAGGGGCCAAGTGACCCCACTGGCTGGGAATCCACTGCCTGCCTGGCCTGTGGAATCAGAGCCCCAGGACAGGGAATTCCTCCCCAGCCCACATTCCTCCTGGCCCCAGAGCCCTATCTGCTGCTCTCTTGCCAGCCCTGTCCCCTTCCCCAGGCCCAGGTGGAAACTGAGTCATCCTCAGGCTTTTCCTCAGTCTGGCCACAGTCATGTGGGCTTTGTGACAGGAGCTAATGGTGCAAGAGCTGGGGGCCCAGCCCTGGGGATGGGGTGAGCAAACACCCAGTCTTTTACCTCTGCTAGCCCCATGCTGCTCTTTCCTCTCCCATTTAAATACTTGGAAAGCTGGGGTCGGAATTCTCAATGCTTAGGGCCCAAGACTTCTCATTAACTTTATCAAGGGCGCCCAAAGGGGAGGTGACTCGCCTAGAATCACACAGCCAGAGGGAAGAGAGTCAGGCCTGGGGCCCTATCATTTGGGGGCACTGGCCCATTTTTCTACACCCCATGCTGCCCCCCAGGACCTTGGCTAGTTAAGACTCTTTGGGTACCAGTGTGAACATACTGGATTCACTGTAAAGGCTGGAAGTGTCCGTCCTTGCTTTGCCCAGAGCCACAAACCATGAAATGGAATCCCTAGTTGACCACCTCAAATCCTGTGTGAACTGAGGCAAAATATCCAATCTATTCATTCACCAAAACATTCTAAGCAACCACTGAATGTACAGAGCCACTAACTTTCAGACAATTTCACATTGTTAGGTTATTCTTTTTGTTGTTTTAACACACCATCACCAACTCAGTGATTCTCTAGACAAGTGTTCTGAATTGGGCGAATGGAGGGATGATTATAGATGGTCTTCAGCAAGGTTTCTTCTGAACCTCTAGAAATGTGTATGTATAGCTTTAATCAGAATGTCAAAGAGGCTGCTGTCTGTAAAATGGTTAGATGCTCATCTAAGAGCAGTATAGATCAGAGAGGTGAGAGCTCAGGCTAAGACCACCTGGGGACCAGGCGTGGGGACACACAGGTATGTCTCCCCTGCTGCTCATGACCTCTCCACAGTACTTGTGCCCCAGACCTTCAAGTCATAAATATCTCACGTGGCCACGTTTTCCTTCTGTCAAGCCCCTAATGGTAAAGCAAGATACTAGGGTTTACAAATCTGATGCATGCCCAGAACTGGGCCAACTAAGGTTATAAAACAAGTCGGGGCAGAGGAGGAACATTAAATCTGGCCAGTGTTTGGCCTTGAGGGTCACTCCTCCTTTCTCTCCAGCCCCTATAAGGTGCCCACTCACACTGATGCAGCCATTTCTGTTTGGCAAGCCTAGATGAGCAACTTCCCTATGCAACGTAGATGATATTTCTTACTATCTCCTTCCCTACTCCGCAATCACAGGGCAGGCAAGTGGGCGAAAGTGGTTTTCAGAATCCTCAGCTGGGCAGTGTCTCACCAATGGGGTTCATAGGTGCTTCTTGGGAAAAATTGGTTCCTGGATTAGATATGTTTAGGAAACACTGGATTAAGCAGAGCTAAACAGGTTACCATGCAGCAGGACTTCTCAGAGCCTTTACCCTGCTTATGGTCATTGTGCATCTCCAAGGGAGAATACAGTAAACAGCTTTCCTAAATGTGCTGGCTGAAAGAACATTTCTTACGACGGTGTGTGGAGAACCACGCCCTGGGAAACACTGCTTTAGGCTTTCCCAGCATCCGAGGAAATCTTCCCTGCCCCTATCCTCACAGCTCACCTGATAAATTATAAGAGGTGGTAGTGATGAATTTCTGCCATGAAGGCAGCCTCAATTCTTTGGAGCCAGACAATGAGGGAACCTTCAGTAAGGACCCAGGAGTTCCGTGTTAAAGGATAGATCCAGGTCTGATGGCAAACTTGGAGGTTCCCACCTTAAGGCTCCAAGGGACTGGAATCTGCAAAGTACTCTAGGGAAAAATCTTGATAATAGGACAAAAGGAAGTAATGCCCATCTTTCCAGCCTGGTGGGATAGCAGGCAACAAGCCAGAAATAAGGGGAAAACTTGTCTTTCCTTGGCATTCTAACCACCTGCTGTTCTCCTGGCCAAAATGACATTGGCCTCAAGACTACAAAAGTAGACAAGTAAAGGTAACAGAGGTCTCCAGACTGCAGGAAGACTCAAATAACCTCAGTCTAAATTTCTTTTTATACAGACCACAGAGTCTTACTGGCTAAGGGCTCTCCCAATGACCCATTTTCAGTATTTGTTTATTCCTGTAGTTCACCACATTTATTGAGCACCTACTAAGTGGGATGGCCTGTGGTCAGGAATACCCATCAATTTCCAGGCAGCAAAGTTATTCTTAGTTTCCTGATTTCTATTTAAAGAGTGTTAATCCTCTCAGCCTCCTCCCTGCAATTAGGCACATACCACTTTCCAACCTGGTACACTGACCTCGCCCAACTGGGAAGGCAGAAAGGACAAGTGTTCTTCCCACCCTCCTCCACTGGGCCAGGAATTTGGCCTTCGTGGGCTAGAGCAGCCTGGGATCAGCCAAGCCAGAGGAGATGTGCATATTTTGCCTGGACCCTTCAATCAGTGCTGGAGTCCAGAGCCTTCCTGTTCTGGTCATTACGGGCAGCAGAGCGAGGCAGAAAGTGCTAGGAATCAACAGGGTTGTGATCCAGGCAGTACAGTGCGATGGTAAAGAAAGACCATGAACCAGGGAACAGACATCCCAACTCAAATACTAGCTGTGCCATTGTGTGGCTGGGTGACCTTGGGCATAAGTTGTGATTAAGAGCTCAGACTCTGGAGTCAGGCAGGCTGGGCTCAAATCTTGACCCCACCATACTAGCGGCATTTTAGGCAAGTTACGTAGCCTCTCTCAGCCTCAGTTTTCCCATCTGTAAAGTGGAATGATGGTGATCATGATAATAATAATAATTCCTAATATGAAAGTTTATATTAAATAGTAGAATTAATATAATATGTATATAAAGTTCTTAGAACAGCTGTCAATAAATATTAGCCACTTTAATATTTAATCCCTCTAAACCGAGATCGTTTCATCTGCAAAACGGAAATAACACTGCCTTCTCATTGGGTGGTTATGAGAGTTTAAGGAGATAATGCATGAAAAGGTCTTAGAATATAAAAATGATTTAATAAATGTTAGATATCATCAAATAGTACTGTTTTTCTATTTCCAGCTCTATCTCTTATGCCAACCTCCTCTACCTTTCTGGATCTCAGTTCCCCATTTGTCAAGTGAGAGTAGGAGTCAGATGGCTTCTACAGTATCACAACACAGGGACCTGTGGCCTGAAAGTCACTTGTAGCAAAGCTGAGTCAGTAGCCCCAGTGTACCTCCAGTTTCCCCACATCTCTGTGCACAGCTCATAAAAAAAGGAGAGAAAAAAGATGGCTTGCATTCACATATCCTGTCTTGACTTGCACTGTCCTATTAATGAGGTGGCCATTAACCACAGGTGGATATTAAGCACTTGAAATGTGACTAGTCCAATCTGAGATGTGCTATGAGTGTAAAATACATATTGGATTTCAAAAACTTAAAAAATTGAAACCCCATTAATAATGTTTTAAATTGATGACATGTTGGAAAGATAATATTTTGGAATATCGGATTAAGAACAGTATTAAAATTAACGTCATGGGTTTTTTTTTCCTTTTTTCAAAAGCGGCTACAAGAAAATTTAAAATTACATACATGGCCCACGTTTGAGGCACGCAGTATTATTTCTCCCAGAAGGTGCGGGTCTAGCCTTACCCTTTCCACATCCCTGCTTGTGCGTTGCCCAGTAAGAAACTCTTCTCTCAGGAATACCAAAGGAATTTGAACTATTTGGAGTTAACTTTTTTAAACAAAAGAAAACACAGATGTTAACTGTCCAGGTGGGGCATTAAATTTTAAGAGCCTCTAGGAATCTCCTCTGGCTTAAAGGGGCCCTGAATAAATAAAATCCGTCAAGCTGCCAAAGCTCCCATGATGTAAGCACCCAAGGTTCAACATCTGCACTTTGGTTTCCCAGACGTCTCACCCTTCTCTATTTGGAAAAGGATGGGCAATAGCTTCGGTTGTATTTCCCAAGACAACCGCCACTGTTTAGCACACTATCTGCTATCTTAGCAGCTTAGAACAGCGTTTTTTCATTGAGCTGGTTGTGCCCAGCATGTCAAAATTGGTTTTCCTTTTGTCTCTCTCTCTCTTTGACACACACGCAAGCTAAGTGCACCATTGCCTGGAAAGGCTGGAAGGCTCTCTTCCTCGAATGCCCTCATTCATTCAAGATACTTTTTTTTTTTTTAATTTATTTTTTTGACTGCTTTGGGTCTTTATTGCTGTGCACGGGCGTTCTCTAGTTGTGGTGAGAGGGGGCTGCTCTTCGTTGCGGTGCGCGGGCTTCTCATTGTGGTGGCTTCTCTTGTTGCGGGGCATGGGTCTAGGCGCGCGGGCTTCAGTAGTTGTGGCGCACAGGCTCAGTAGTTGTGGCTCGTGGGCTCTAGAGCGCAGGCGCAGTAGTTGTGGTGCACGGGCTTAGTTGCTCCACGGCATGTGGGATCGTCCCGGACCAGGGCTCGAACCCGTGTCCCCTGCATTGGCAGGTGGATTCTTAACCATTGAGCTACCAGGGAAGCCCATCATTCAGGATACTTTCATTGCATGCCTACTATGCACTGGGCAATGGATGGAGAGTAGTGTGTGACTCCCTGTACTCCAGCTGGCTCACCATCTAGGGGGAGGCACCAAGTGGTAATAATATGATGGCTAATGTTTATCAAGCTCTCACTACAGGCCAGGCAGTGGGCCAAGCCGGTGACTCCCATCATCTCAATGAACTCTCCTACCACCCTAGGAGCCTAGGAGTCCTATTATGGCATCCTCCATTTTACAGATAAGCAAAAGGAGGCTGAGAAGGATTGACTTGTCCAGGATCATAAAGCTATCAATTAATGGAGCCAAGGTTTGAACCAGGCAGTCTAACTCTAGGACCTGTGCTCTTAACCACCTTAGAAAGCACAGAAAGTGTGATAACAAGTGCATGAGCAGTGTTCTCTGGGGACACAGAGGACAGGTACATCATTTTGCCTGAGAAAGCAGTTGGTCTTATTCACTCAGAGATCCTACAACCCAAAGGAAATTCAAGAGATTATCTGGACTCAAGGTCACAAAGTTGGTGATCCATAGGGCTGCAGCTGGCCCAGGGACATGTTTTGTTTGGCTCACGCGTGTGTACGTGTGTGTGTTTCTTTTTAATTGTGCCAGCATTTAAAAATCAGATTTCACGTTAAAATCTTGGATTTCTAGCTTGTCCTAAGAGACTGGAAATCTGGCAGCACTGGACTCACATTCTGATAGATTGGAGCTGGACAGCAGCTGTGCCCTTCTGAAGGGACATGAACTATTCAGTTCTCCATAGTCGTCACCATTCTCTATCACTCCCCCCAATTCCAAAGCCAAAGATAATTCGCTAATTTCATCATATTTGCCCACTGTTTTGTTGTTTGTCGTATAATAAAGAAATAATTTTTAGTACCCATTCATTACTCCAAAGTGGGAAAAAAAGAGAGTGGGGAAACATGTTTTTTGGTAGACGTGAGTAATAATTCAATATGTTTAACATGCAGATATGCAGCTTCCAATGACTGGCCTCTGTAGGCATTTGGTTTATGATCTGACCTAGATGAGAGCTGAGGAAACCCACGCCAAACGAGAAGCAATCAGGAATGAACTGGAATCCACACCCACACCCATTTGTTCAGAACTGCATCCCAGAGAACAACCTGGATGTTGTTAGGGTTCTCTCACATCTCTCAGTCCTTCTGCTGGGTATTTCTATCAGGAAGCCACAGTCGCAAGATCTTTGGGGGTCCCTGTCCTATTGTTGGAGAAGGGAGTGCACTGCAGTTGCTCAGTAGGGCACATGTTTGATCAGGGTCTTCCAAACCCCCTCCTCATCCATTTAAACAAAGGTTCCATCAGATGACACACATCTTAATCACAGGTCTTTATACGAGCCAGTCTTCCATGAGGGGAGTTTTCTCAGATAGGGATGTTTGAGCCAAGCCGTGAATCAAATTTTCTGGAGCAAGGGGCTGCTCCGGTAGACCATGGATCAGGAAGGCCTTGTTCCCATGAGCACTGAGTCTCAGTCCCACCTCTTCTCTGTCAGCTTCAGTAGTGGTGTTAATGGGGTTCAAAAGAATTTTTACCAAGCCCTCCAGTGATCAACGACAGACACTGAAGTGACCTTGATTTTTAATTCTAGCCATCAGTTAGGTCTGCAGGTTTGCTATGTGTTTGGCACATCAGCTCTGCTTCAACAGGAAGTCTGGTGGTCAAATATGTCATCTGATAAAGTGCATCGGCTCATTAGCGGTTTTGTTCAGACGAAGCCCTCATCTGCTTTCATAACCACAGAGATCCTAGCTCTTGTCTTCATAGACCACATTTCTAAAGAACTTACCTCCTAAAAGGTGTTGTTGATGGATTTAGGTGCTCGATTATTCAGAGAGAGAGCCCCTTCCAAAGGAACTTAGAGCCAGAAATACTTGACGCATAGTAGGCATTCAGGAAAATATCAGTCACCATAAATACAGGTGGGGAGCAAGTGCACACACACCACATAGGCCAGTCCTGCTGTATCACAGATGGGAGCCTGAAATCCAGGGAGGCTGACGTCACCAAGGTGATCCTAGAATCAGGAGGAGACCTAGAGCTAGACCCCAGGTGTCCTGACTCCCAGCCAGTGCTCACTCCTGGACACTGCACATCTCCCAACCCTGGGTTAGATGGGGAGGGGGCTATGGACTTGATATTCAAGTTCAATATCACCATTTCCCAGGCCCTCCCATTGACTACCCCAGCATCTTCCCCCTGTGACTACCAGAGGCAAACGTGCTGAAGCAGTCTGAAGAGGGATGGGAGGCACCTGACCCTGGAAAAGAGTGAAGGACTTGGCCTTGAAAGAAGTTGGTTCCAATCCCAATTCCATGTATCAGCTGTGTGGCCGAGCTCCTGAACCACACTAATTCTCACTGTCCACCCCTGTTAAACGGGAACGATGACCCCTCACTGTCCTGCTTTCCTCAGTGGGAATGTTGTGATAATCAAATAAGATCAAGTAGACTTAAGACTCTAAAATGTGGAGAATCGTGAAAATATAGAGCAGGAACTTCACTTTTCTGTCCTGTGGGAGGCAGTGGGACAAAGTGGAAAAGCATTAGACTTGGGTGGGACGGGGTCTCAAGCTGTGATTTTGAAACGCAGCTCTCTGTATGTGACCCTGGAACACATCCTGTCTCCTCTCAGAGCCCCATTTTCCTCACCAGTAATAAAGTGAGAATGCCCCCTTTGCCACATAATATAACAACACTACTACTAAAAGCTAACATCTGTTGAGCTTTTGGTATGTGGCAGATTCTGTACTAAACATTTTCCCTGAATTTTTTCACTTAATCACCAACCCAGTGTGGTACATACTATTATTCCCCCTATTTTGCCGATGAGGAAACTGAGGCCAGAGAACTTAACCACACTAGGTGAGCAGCAGAGCTCACAACAGGTACTGTGTTTCCAAATCTCAAAGGCTATGAGTCCATTCGTGATGATCAGGTCTAAATCAAAAGGAGATCCGTCCTAACTCATGAACTGCAAGCACCTTAGCCAAACACCATGAGCCTTCACGTCACGAAACCACATCCTCATGAAGCCTGACCCAGGTTACGAGGCTCACCTTCCCCACGCTCTAACCTGGGGATTGCAAGAGCTCTGAGATTTCTGAATGAACAGTGCTTCTCTGCAGGCAACTGAGCTACCTGGTGCCCGGCGCCCTCATTCTGAGAGGGTTCAAAGATGGCCGGGGGGTGGGGGGGATAAATAACTGCCAACTAATATTCAAAGTCTCAGGTTCCAGAATGGAACCTGGTCTGCTCTGGATTTCCCCTCTCCCCGCCCTCCCCACCCTCTGTCATCCAAGGACTCTATTTTTCCACCCGCTAGACTTTCCCTTGGGCTCTCTGAAGCCAACCTTTCCGCTTTCCTTCCCTTCCCCACCCCCACAAAAAGCAGGTGGCTGCAGGCCTGGGAATACTTAAGGTCTCTACTCCCTGCACCGTGGATGCCACCATTAGGTGACAGGCTTTACGAGAACATAAATCATAACTGGGTGTTGGGCAGCATGGACCGTCACTTCTGTGGCAGCCGGACCACTCCAGCCTCGCGGATGGCTTCTAAAGGCATCAGGAAAAGTTGTCCTGGCCCCCTCCCCTCCTCTAGACACTAGTTTTTTAGCAACCAAGTAAAAAGGCCTCTTAGTTCCACTGCGGCTGGGATAGACACCTTGTGACCTCCTGTCAAACGCTATTTAGTGAGTTCCTTTAGCTAGAGTCAGTACTCATCGGCTCCAGCCTGTCAGAGATTAACACAGAAAAACAGATCAACAGGAGGAGCCCATGTCACCCCCTCTGAATGGCTAGGCAACTCAAGCAGGACACATCGGCTACCCCCCACCTCCACCAGCCCTGTTCTCAGCGCTGTGGGCAACCTAGAAATCGGCAAGGGTGGGAGATGTGTGGACCTGCCCACAGGAGGAGAGGTGGCAAACTGGTGTGAAAGAAAAGAGCCATTCCCAGAGGGTGAAGAACAGCAGTCTACAAGGGGTCCGTGAGCTCTTTTCAGCACCTCAGTGAACCAGCCCAAATCATACACTGCCATCATCCAATAACCCATGAGAATGCTTCCCAGGCTTAGGCAAACACCAAGTTTCTTTGCTTTGGGCTGCAGTTAACTGTATTAGCTGATTATATCAGAATAATGACTGGCTATGGTCAGCAGTGACACACATAGTTTAACTGGTTTTTGTAGTGGAAAAATAATCAACACCCAAGACATGAAGTTGTGATTTTCCAAACATGAAATCCATTGAAGGAAAATTAATAAAAATAGTCCGTGGTGTTGAAAAGGCTGTGAACTGCTGATTAAGTGGAAAGAGTACTTGGTTAGGAATTCGACATAGGGTGTGAGGCTTGGTTTTGTTAGGGCTGTACTGTAATAAACCCGGGGGTGGCAGGGGAGGCAGGGGCTGCAGAGGCTGGCTATGGAAGAAAATCAAAGAGAAGCATATGGAGGAGAACCCCAACAGCAGGGAATCAGAAAACCAAGGTGGGGAAGTTACAAAAGGAGTAGCATCTTCTCAAATCCAAAGAGTCCTAGCTCTTAGTCTATACTGATGTGGACACAGATTTGGAGGTAGACTAAGCAAATGTAGGTTCTGGTTCATCTGTTTCTTAGTGGTGTGATCTTGGGTGAGTGATTTCACCTCTCTGGCCTCACCAGGCAGCTGGGGTGGGCAGTCTCCACCTGGTAGGATTACTGATATGCCAAAAAGGAGATTTTTCTTTGGGAGGGTGGTGGCGTATTATGTCCAGAAGGTGGGGCTGGACTTATCAAGTAATGCAGAGAACATAGCAGATGCCTCCTCTCTTAGGAGGGTTAGATGCATCCCTCTGGGTAGTACACAGCCCTTAGGTCAACCCAAGAATAACCTCTCTGGGAATTTCCCAAGCAGGTCTGAAGAATTGTGTTTGCCTAAAGGTGGTGTTTTTCGACATGTTTAAAATTTGGTCAAGGTGTGATTATTCTGCACCAGTGCCAGGAAGTGGTCAGGAAAAAGGAACCAAGTGAGATGCGGAGAATAAGAAGTTAAGCAAGGGGTATTCAAAATTGAGGGGAGGGCATGGGCCAAGACCCAGAGAGAGAATGGGAACAGCTGGAGCTAGAAGGGCCAGTGATGATGACAAAGGTAGGCAGAGGCCAGACTGGCCATTGTTGCAGCCATTTTATGACACTTTATCCCAAGAGTCCACTGAAAGATTTTAATCACAACAGTGACATTCTCTCTTAAACTAGCCCTTCTAGCTCCCATCAAGATGAGACTCCAGCATCTTTTCTTGGCCAGGACCCACCCTGCCCCCTCTCCACTGTCCGTCTCCATCCTATGGCCATCCCACCACTCTCATCCAAGCGCCATCCAAATTGAATGACAAGGGGAGAAGGGGGACAAAGGGATGAGTCCCCTTGCTGCCACCATGAGCCTGGCCAGGCCTATTCAACTAGGGGACATCTTTGAGCCAGCAAATAAGACCCTGTGCACGGCACAGATGTCTTCAAAACACGAACCTGGGTTCATGTCAAATCCTGAAGTCAAGCAGCTTAGTGTAATGAAAGGCCCATTGCTTCGTATTAGAGCAAAATAAAAATAAAACCATTTGCAAATGAATTAATACAAAACTGCAACAAGTCAAAGGCCATGGCTTTCCTGGCACGTAAGTAAGCCCCATTCTCCCTACAAAAATACTCCCATCAACTTGGTCTAAGTAGCCTTAATATTGCTCCCTGTCAAAGGGATAAAGGGACAAGCAAAAAGGGAAAAAAAACTCAGAAAGTCAATAAAATTCATAAATTGTTTTCCCATTTGAAAGAAGCATGAAAGTATCTCCAGCACAGGGCTATAGTAGTTCCTCCATCTCTGCATGTTGCATATCTGAAAAGAACTGTGTTACACAGCCGTTCTGGACGGCAAATTGTCAGGAACTGTTCACACATACTTTATGTCCAATAATTCCAAATTGTATGTTTGCCATAGAGAAATATCCATGCATACGAACAAGAGGATTGTACGATGACTACTTGCTGTAGTGCTCTTTGTGAGGATGAAAAGCTGTTAGAAACCTAAATATCTACCAGTAGGGGAATGGCTAAATAAATATATACCTATACCTATAGGGCTATTATATTATTATAGTAATAAAATAGTATATAACAATATATAATATGATACATAATGTAATGTAATATATAGTATAGTAGTTGATTATATTTTAGAGCGAGGCTGCAGGGGTTTAAATACAGGCTCTGCAGCAACCTTGAACAAGTTACCTAATTTTTCTAAGCCTCAATTTCCTCATCTGTAAAATGGAGACAACAGTAGCATACCTGCCTCATATGACTTTTGAGAGAATTAAATGAGTTAATTCATGTTAATTATTTAGAATGGTGCCTGGCACGTAGTAATCACTCCATAATTAGTTTTTAAAATGTATAACCCTATGGAATTCTATACATTAAAAAAAATGTAGTAGATCTATATGTATATTAACTGAGAACAACCTAACACATTGTTCATTGAAAAACAGTAGAATGCTATATTGGTATTCCACTATTTATAGTGTTCTACCACTCATGTTTCCAAGGGAAAAAGCTACTATAAATTTTCTATGAGGGGCTTCCCTGGTGGCGCAGTGGTTGAGAGTCCGCCTGCCGCTGCAGGGGACACGGGTTCGTGCCTCAGTCCAGGAGGATCCCACATGCCGCGGAGCGGCTGGGCCCGTGAGCCATGGCCGCTGAGCCTGCGCATCCGGAGCCTGTGCTCCACAACGGGAGAGGCCACAACAGTGAGAGGCCCGTGTACCGCAAAAAAAAAAAAAAATTTCTATGAGTACCTATGTATGTAAATGCATAGGGAAGTGAGTAGAATTAGAGGAAGTGATCAAAAAGGACTTCATTCACCCTTATCTGATTTTAGATAGATGATAGATAGATAGATATGGATGGATGGATGATGGGTGGATGGATAGATGGGTGGATATCAATGTACACACAGATACACACACACATAGTCATAGAATGTATCCATACTATCCTTGTAATTTTTAAAATGTGGATAAAAATTAAAGGTCCGAGGACGTACAGATTATTATTCCCCTTTTATAAATGAAGAGACTAAAGCTTAAAGATGCCCAGTAACATGCTTAAGTGCATACAGCCAACAAGCCCCAGAGGAAGGATTTAAGCCCAGCTCTGCCCATGCCACAGCCTTTCTACCACCGCACACTGCCTCTCCAGGCCACCCAGGAGTTGACTATGACAAAGGCTAGAAGAAAGGGCCTCCTTGTCCATACTGGCTGGAATGGTAAAAGCTAAATGCAATGGAGAATTGTGTTGTTGTTTTTGTTTTTAATTAATGAACCTTTTGGAATGTGCCATTCAGCAGTGGAGCTGAATGGTCCCTGCTGTTCCTGCAAAACAAACAAAAGTCCCTCCACCCAAGCCACTTTTGTGGCCACTTTTCTAGCCTTATCTATCCAGGGACTGTGAAAGGGACACAACTGTGGGAGGGGCACCTTCTCCAGCCAGCCCAGCACCCAGTCTCCTGACTCTCTCTGGTTTTCCTCCCATCATACTAGGAGTCTGCATAGACTGGGCACCTCACCCTGGGAGGCCCCCATTCATCCCCACCGGGAAGGGTAAGAGTATTGAAGGCCAAGATCTCTTGTCCCCATTAGCTTTGCTTTTTCCTGGGCCTCAGTGAGACAAATCGAGTCTTTTTTTTACTTTGTCTTGGTGGTTTTGAGGGTCTCTTCCAGTTCTAATAGCCAAAGAACATTAGAAATTTTCCTTTAATTTTCTGTATTTATACCCTAATATGATGAGGACGATGGTAATTAGTTCTCAGTCCCATAAGATGATGTTTAACTAAAACCTCTGGCCATTTTGGCTGTCTTCATATTTCTAAGGAAAACTCCCCAAATAGATAAGTAAGGCATTCTTCAGATGTTAACTCTCCATTTCATCCTGGTCCTAGGAAGCGTCGTCTGCCTTAGAATATCAAGGGTAATTGAAAGTTGAAAAGTTTTGGAAGAATGGCGTAACTAAGAATGGCTTTAGCCTTACCATACAGTAACTGGGTGACCTTGAGCAAGCACAGTCCCTCTCAGACTCAGTGTTTTCCTTTGAAAAAAATAGGTGTAATACCTACTCTTGAAGCTGCTGGGTTGATGAAAGACACGGGATCTGGGAAGTGCTTGAACCTAGTGGGAGTCTGCGAGATGTCCCTTCCCTCCTTCTACAAACAGCAGCTCTCCTCTTTCCAGAGTTACTAAGATGTCGACAGCCTGGGTCCGCTCCCCAAGTGACTGGCTCCTCTCTGAAGTCTGATCCTTTTTATTTTCCTTAAGTCACAAAGCCCAGTGTAAAGTGTAATTGCGTGTTTGTGAGTGAGAGAGAATAGATCAGGCTTCTTTGAAAATGGCTTCTTTGCTAAAACCACAACCTCAGATCTGATACCAAAAGAATCTGCTGGCACTGGTCCCTGTCAAAACAATTCGGAGACATCCAGAGACCATCCTCCAGAGCTGGCAGTGGGCCCCCAAGCTGAGCCTCACTCTCGAATTCCCAACAGGCTCAGGCTCAGGGGGCAGGCCCCCAGCACTCTATCGCACAGCCCCATGCTTCTGTGCAAAGGAGAGCTTGGCATTCTGAAGCAAAGTTCTCTCTCTCTACTGCTCCCGCCCCCTGCAGAAACCACACAGACACACGCACGCAGGCACAGGCACACACACCCCAATTTTCAGAAGGCTCTTGGCACTGCCCACCCCTTCCTTAGCTGGACAGAGCTGTGGAGCAGAAAGCAGGCCAAGACTGCCTTCTTCATTCCTAGTCCCCCCCCTTCCCTCCTCCAGAGTCAAGGTTTTGTCAAGAGTTTCAGGGGCAACCACTGGTGGGGAGGGGGCTGCAGACATCGTAGCTGCTGCCAAGTCCTTTTCTTTCTGTCACAGTATGTTTTATAAGCCCGCATGTAGTTTATTCTTCTAAACGCTTCGCTAGGGTGCAAGGCCTGGAGTTGCCATAGCAACGCCTTTTAACTCCTCCTCATCCAGAAGGCAATGCCAATCCCCAGGGCTTTGGGGGAGAAAGGCAAAAAGAGACACCTGTGGATGAGGAGAAAGGAGAGGGAAGGCCATAGGGGATTCCTTAGAGAGGGCCTTCACCCAGCAACATGGCACCCGGCCACGAAGAGAAAAGAGCCAGGAAGGTCCTGGAAGAGGAAGCTGGTGGGCTGGCGTAAGCATTTTTCATGGACGACAGTATTGATTGGTGGGGTCGTAGGGGTTAAGGGGAATGGAAACGTCTACACATTTCCTTCAGGGAGAGAACAGGCCGACATCAACCCAGACAGACTGGAAACCAGAAGGGCTGTGAGCTAGGAATACTGGGAGCCACCTACTGGACGCCAGCAGGGGACTGTAAGGCAGCAGAGGTCAACAAGCCGGCAGCCCACATCCACACCTCCCATTTTTAAAAGCATTATCTCATCCTTGCCACTAGTGCAGTGCACCAAACTGAGGCACAACAGTTTTGGATCAGTGCCAGCAGTATCGAAGTTTTTTTGTTTCTTTTTTATTTTTGCTACCATAATGTTCTTGTCTTTGGGTACTTCCTGGTAACTTTGCTTTTCTCTGGGCAGTCTACTGAGGAGGGGGATGTGGGAGGATTTCTTAAATAAATCCAGAGAAATTACAAGAAACTTTCTGTATTAGCCCAGACACACAGCAGGAAACCTAAGCAGTGAACAGAGTCAGGCAGTGGCCCCCCTGGAAGCGGTCCCCTTGCTCCTGTTTCCTCTCTTCCCTGGTAAACTTCCAGGGTGGAAACCCAAAAGCCAAGAGCAAGGGGGAGGCATGAGGTCTCCCTCTCCCCACACACCAAAATCCAAGGGAACACACCCAAGCCATTGTCAAGTGGGGACGACGCCCTGACTCCAGCTGGCTCCGGGCCCCAACTATGTGCTCTTCCCTGAGCAAGACCAGAGCCCGCTGCCACCACCAGCAGCTCCCAGCGTTACTCAGGCGGGAGTGACACCCACGGGGTGAGGGCTGTCAGAGGAGGAGAAAGAAAAGCTTCCAGCCCTCAGGCAGCCCCAGAGAATCCTTCCAGGCAATCCACAAACCCAGGGGCCAGTCAGGTTCCCCAGGGAGAGGGAAAGGTGTACAACACAGGCCCCAGGAAACCACTAACACGAGTGACCCCAGGCCACACAAACGCCCGTGCCTGCCGACTGGACTGACCTGCTCAGCACAGCTACCTCCCTTGCTTCTCCTAGGCCCGCCAGGCCCACCAGCGGCGCCTCTCCCCGCCAGGCCCCTGCCTCCCCGCCCCCCTCCCCTGCAAGCACATTTGTGGAGGCCCACACCAGGACCCAGTGGAAAATTTCTTTCCCCTTTATGACTGTCCTTAAAACACACACGCTCCATTCTTCACCTCTGAATCTGCACAGGCAGAGGGTGGCTAGACTGTGTCCTACCGCACCCCCCAGCCTGTGTACACACACACACACACACACACACACACACACACACACACACACACACACACACACACACACACACACACACAGAGCAAGGGCCACTGGACTTGCATGCCTTATGAGCTGGAAAGGAGACGAGAGATGTTTTCCAGCTGCTACTCCACCTCTAGCCAACCATGCACAAGTGTCCCGAACACTCCCAAACAAGTTCTCCCAAGGGCACACTCTCAAGGCCGTTGATACGGTTCTACTTCTTACTGAGTCTCTAATCAAGACACTAAGTCCGATTTGGAATAGTCACCATGATGTGACCCTTGGCATCTTTTTTCTTTTGGTGACAAATCTGTTTTCCACTGCTCAGTCTCCCCCTCCCCACACACATTCAAGGAAAA
The DNA here is from genome assembly GCF_951394435.1 of Stenella coeruleoalba. Taxonomy (NCBI): domain Eukaryota; kingdom Metazoa; phylum Chordata; class Mammalia; order Artiodactyla; family Delphinidae; genus Stenella; species Stenella coeruleoalba. Next base: position 14,476,446 of record NC_137157.1, read on the forward strand.
GAAATAGCCTTCCTGTGAATTCTCACAGCTATGTGATAAGTGATCCCTCACACACGCCACCTCCTGCTTGCTATCAACACTCTCAAATACAGTTCCTCCGGGGAGGGTCAACCCCACCGCTTTCTTCTCATTTTTCCCCTTAAATCCACCCAAACTTGGCAGTCCAAGAAGCTCAGTTAGCACTTGCCTAGGGAGTGTGAGGCGGGGTTAGGTCTCAGTGAAAAGAATGAACTTAGTGGGGAGATGGTGAAAACTCAGAAAACTTCAAGTTTCTCTCTCCTGCAACTTTCCCTGCACATGGCTGGCAACTTTCTTTCTTTCTTTTTTTAACTATTCATCATCCCAGCACTTTAGTTGGCATTCTAAGTTTTAGAAACACTCTCCCCACCTTTCTCCCTCAGCCTGTCCTGTGAGAGTGAAAAGGGAAAATTTCAAGATGTCAAAAGGACCGGTAAGGACCTCACGCCCTAAAAGAGCATGGCTGCAAGGGGTTCACGCAGCCTCTGTGGGTTTCTCTGCAGGGCATCTCCCCCCTCGGTCATGCCGGAACCCCTGCCCCAGGAACCTGAGTATCCCCACCTCGTCCCAAGCCCAGGCCGAGAAAAGGAGCGGGGCTCGCCATGCCACCCGGAGCAGCGCCCAAGTCCGGGCTGCAGCGCGCGAGCTGGCACCGCGGGGGCTCTGGCGGGGACACCGGGAGCGCTTACCGATGTCAGAGTTGCAGAAGGCGTCCTGGGGGTGGCTGGGCGAGCATGTGCATGCCTCGGCGCCCCAGTCCCCCAGACTCCAGCTGCCCAGGAGCACGACGAGCCCGAGCCAGGGAGTCATTGCCGCTGCCGCTGCCGCTGCTGGCCTCTCCAAAGTTGCCTTGCGCGCCGCCGGCGGGGTCGCCGCAGCCTGAGCTCACCCGCCCTCCCTTGCGGGGCAACTTTGGCTTCGGGCGCGCCGCCCTCCGAGTGCCCAGCGGGACGGGATGGGGTGCGGCGAGGCTGCCTCGGCGCTGGCGCACGACTGGGCGGGTGGGCAATCTCTCCGGGCGAAGCAGCGGGAGCTGGAGCAGGAGCCGGAGGAGCAGGAGGAGGAGAAGCTGTCCGAGCGTCCGCCCACTGCCTGCTCTACGCGGTAGCCCGGCGGCCGAGTGATATAGCGCGGGTCCCCCGGGCACCCCCTCTCGGGCGCGCGAGGCCCGCCGTCTCGGACCAATGGCAGAGCCGCATTACCTCATCGGCCCTCCAAAAAAGGGGCGGGGCCGGGGGCGCGGGGCGACGGGGCGGGGCCGCCCGTACCGTTCAGATCCTTATAGGGAATAATGCAGCTGTGGGCACGCGAGTGGGTGGGCTGGACGCGCCTCCGAGACGCACTGGCAGAGGGGCCCTCCGAGCGGCGCCCCCGTGCCCTTCCCGCCTGCACCCTAGCCACACGCCCACCCCGCCCTCTGGACGCCTCTGACCCAAACCGGAATCAACTACCACCAACCCCTTGGCAGGTCAGAGGTGGCCCTGTCCCGGAGGCCTTGACTGCGCCTGGTGGAAAGGATAGGCAAAGGCTAACTCTCTACCTTCTCTGGAGAGAGCAGGGTCAGAAGGGAAAGAAGCAGGTTGATGACCATCCCCCATACACTCCCACCCCTTGTCGCCTCCCCTGACTTTCCTGTCCACGAGGAAGCCATCTGCCTTTTGGAGCTGGCTGTAATAAAAAGTTGTTTCCTGGGCTCAGGCAGAGTAAATTGTGAAGTCATTCAACAAACACTGTTCTGGATGCTGGGATGAGCAAAACAAACTCTTTGCTCCCTTGGAACTTGAAGGCAATACATCAGTAAATACATGAGTACATAGGGTGATTTTCTAAGGTAATAGTGCCATGAAGAAAACAAAACAGAGTAATGGGTTAGAAATGACTGGGGAGGGTGCTGCTGTCTATGGGATAGTAAGGAAAAGTCTGTCTGAGGAGGTGACATCCTGGCTGAGATGTGAACAAGAAGCCTCAGCCATGTGTCAGTCTGGAAGGAGAGAACAGCAAGTGCGAAGTCCCTGAGCCTATTTGAAAAACAATAAGTAGAAAGGGCGGGCGGAAATGGTAACTCCACCTAGGGCAGACAGGTCTCCATCCTTCAGCAAGGAACTTGAGGGTGAACTGATCCAAAACTGGGATAAAACCGGATCCTGGAGAACTGTCCAGGATCTGAGACTATGAGCTATAATAGATAACTGCTAATAACTAATACTGTGAGTATTCTTATTATTCAGTAACATCTTGATTCTGCCTTATATTTTCCATATCTCACCTCATTACATCTCACAGTAATCCTTTTAGATAGGAAAAACACCAAGTATTATACACACTTTCCAGATGAGGAAACTGGCACGGAAAAGTGACATTACTTGGCAACCAGCCAGGAACTCAGTTCACTCATTCCCACCTTAAGAGAGGCTTTTATTTTCTTGGACTTGAGCAGCAGTTTGCTTTAACTGTGCAAATGCCCTTTTGCAGCTGGAGCCTTCTATCGTTCTATTCTTGGGTCGCTCTCACTTTCGCTCCCAACTCATCCCATTTGGAAAGAGACTTAAATGATTTGGCAATAGAAATGCTAGAAGTTTGGAACAAAATAAGGACTAGGAAGTACTGCTCAGAAATGCAAGTTCAATCTCTTTCTCAGAAACTCCTCTGTTTACACCTCAGAGAAGTGACATTGGAATGGGAGAATCAGAAAATTTCACTGGAAATGGTATTTCCAAGAACATTTTTTAAGCTCCTTTTTTCCTCTTAAAAATTTTAGCTATAAGGAAGGGAATCTAGTTTCCACATTTTTCTGTCTTGTCCCCTTCCCAACTTTCAAGACCCTTCCCACCTTAACTAACTATAGCTCGACCTAGAGAGAGCTTTCCTTCTCTCGGTGTTTACTTTAGAACTTTGCTCCTTGTTTCGTGGGATCTAGTTGTACTATTTCCCCAACCACACTAGAAAGACTTGGGGGCCTGAGATATTTGGCCACACTGCTTTTTAGCCCTCAGAGTGCAAAATTGGGTCCCTGGAGACATGGATATGGGTGTGGCCAGCAACCCATTGAGTCTTGAGCAGTGGATGCTCTGTATGCCACTCCAAGGATCCAGGTTGAATGAGGGCATACTTGGTCGGATTTTAGAGTTTCATTTATCCCTGCACGGTGCCAGTCATGTGGAAGGTTTTATAAGCCTTTCCAGACCAAATCCACTTTGGATAAGCATCTTACGTGTAGAGGTCTTCTCTTCTCTCTTTTCTTCTCACTTTAATGTTTTGTCCAAATTACCAGTAGTTTTTCCAAGGGAAGGCTTGCCGAGAATATGAGTATCAGAAATAACTTTTGCTGCACTTCAAGCAGCAGGTTCTGTATAGAAAACATCTGAAGCTTTTGATTATGGCAGCTCCTTAATTATGTAAGTGTGAGAGCAAACAGATTGTTTTCCAAGCTGAAAGGTAATAAAATTGCCTTTTGGTTTATTTCCTCTCTCTCCCTATCCTAAGCTGGGCCAGTGTCTTTGGAGTTCAGCTTCCCTTTCAGTTGGGAAATTCTCCCTAATGTCTAACCTGAGGGGACTTCCTTTGCCCATCCATGTGAGGTCAGCTCAGTCCTCACGTTGAGGAAAAGAGAAAGCAAGCTTCGTGAATCCTTGTAGAGGGGAGCCTTACCGCTGGGGTCAGGCCCTCCAGCAAGCAGACCTCACAGCCATCAATCTGGATGTCGTGGTGTCCATGGACCTATAATATGTAAGAATTGCTTTTTCAAGGCCACTTCAGAAGCTAGATGGAGTGGGCCTGGGGCTAATGGTAAGAATGAAGATATCGGCTCCCCACTTTCTCTTGACAGCTAAGGACAATGATAGATTTATAAACCCCAGAAGAACTGAAGAAATTTCTAAATCTGTCTTGTCCACCCCCCTTCCTTTCGAGTTCCAGGATGCTAGAATCTATGGAAGTCTTTTATATTAGAGGTCCTGAAAAATGACCTCAGAGACTACCCATCCTCATTTTATAGTTGGGGAAAATAAGGTTCAGCCAGGGGAAGGAATTTGCCCAGAGTCTCACGGTTAGCTCGTGGCAGAGCCAAGATTTTGCTGCGGCTGCCTGATTCCTTACCTGGGCTCTCTCCCACCCACTCATGGGCCTCAGTCCCCGCCAGCTGCAGCACGTGACCTAACGTTTATACTCTTCTGCAGCCACTCGCAGTCCTGAATCTGCATTTCAGATCTATAGATGAGTTTCGGAGTCCCTTTGCACAGTGCCTAAGAAGTAGAGAATTCTGCCTGCACTGACTAAATCGTTCTCTGTTATAATAATCACCTCTGAGCCAATCATAATGAATACAGCTCTGTACTCCTCAGAGGTTTATCTCTTTTGTGTTTACTTTTCCCTTTCTAAATTATCTAATACCTTGTGAAAACATTTCAAACATATTGCTGCAAAGAGACACATGAAAATTTTCTTTCTGGGGGACAAAAAGAGGCTGGGGTGAAAAAAAAAAAAAAGCAGAAGACCTGAGATTTGTTCCAAAGGTTGCTGCAGAGCAGTTGTGTGTGTGGGCAAGTCACCTCACCTGTCTGGACTCAGGTTTCCTGTTTGTTGGATGAAAGATGTAACTCAGTGATCTCCAAGATCCCCCCTGGCTGGAAAGTCTCAGAATCCATGGAAAAATCTCAAGCGCAAGGTGAATGTCTCTGAAGGGAAGATAGATCTTGCCATTTAAACAGGTTTGAGACAAATCAACCCTGACGAAGACTGAAGCATGTCCATCAATCTGTCAATCAACAATGAGTTTCTATTCTGCTTTCTGCTCTCTCCTCCAAGACTCAGGCTGAAAACAAAGATTGTGATGGCAAAGGCATAGGAGAGATTGAGGGTCTTGTCCCTGATAGAGCCCCACTGTAATTACTTGTTTATCTGTCTTTTTGCCTCTTGGGTCATAAGCACTAAAAGGTCAGGAAATATGCCTTTTGTTATCTCCATACCTTATTTCCAAAATTCATTGAACTTCTCTACTGCCTTAAGACCACAGCTTAAATGTCACCTCCTCCAGAAAGCCTTCTACGATTCCCATCCCCAGTCTTTGTCAACCCCCTTCCATGTTATCCTGTGCTTCTTTCTTTCACACCACTTGTCTGATTATAAAGTGATTTTTTACCTTCCTGGATTGTAAGCCCTTTGAAGACGGTGTTAGTAATAAAGATCGAGTGTTGGTAACAAAGAAGTCAATAAGTATTGGTTGAATGAATGGAATTGATTCGGCCCCACTGGCCCCTTTCCAGTATTCAGATAGGCAGGTGGTAGCTCCTTGGAGAGCTCACAGAGCCCTATCCCTCTGGCCAGTGCTAGGGGGCACTGTAAGCCAGAGAACACCCATTCCCTCAGCCTGCATCCTCAGCCAGTCTCACTGAGAAGGTGGGAGAAGCACAATTCCATGCTAGTCAGTGGTGTGTGGGTGCCTTTGAGTGGGTGAAGCTAACCCCTCCCATCTGCAGTGGCCACAAAGCTCTCAGTCAGCATCCCGCCTGGGTCCTCAGCTGCCCAGCTTCTCCACCCCCAGGCTGGCCACATGTCAACCCAAGGGGAGCTGTGCTCTCAGGAAGCTACATACTTGTGAATCATGGGTTTGTGGGGATTGGGGAGATCTGGGAACACAACAGAGGATGCCACGGTCCTACCGTTCCAGGGCAGAGCTGGCCTCTGGAAATTAAACCTAGTGAAGGTACTGACAAGATGTGAGACATTTCTGCTGCGGTGTAGGGAAACACCTCTTTTCTTTCCCGCCCCTTCTCTTCCAGACCCCAGCCTCAGTGGCTTTCCCCAAACCCACAGTCCATCTGAAAGTCATTACATTCAAAATAGCCTTTTCCAAGCAACAGACAGCCCTGGTCCACCCATCACCATGAGCCCTGGCCAGACCCTCAGCAGGGTTGCTGCCCAGCACTGGGGAATTATGGACCTAAGGTGGTAGGTACTTCAGGTTCTCTCTGTGTCTGGCACCAGCAGGGAGTAAACACCTTTCCTCACTTCCATCTGGAGCCAATTTCATGGCAGTAAAATTGCAGGGCGTCTCTTGCCCCAGCTCTCCCCCAGCCCTGCCAGGGAGTGAAGACCCCTTAGTGTGAGTCTCTGGCTGAATTCACCTGAATCCTGGGGTTTTCGCATTTCTTTCCACAGAGAACTACTCCCAGAGATTTTAAGCCAGAAAACACATGTGCACGGTGGAGACATTTTGTGCCCCGCTTTCTGGGGTGGTGGGAGATGGGAAACAGAGCTAATATTCCAGCACTTGCTCTTTTTTTTTAAAGTGACTGTGTGCTCAGTTGGTCGATTATTTCTGTGAAGGGTAATATGCAGTAGAGGCAGAACTTCTCCTCCTCGACCCTGTCGTATTGTCTTCCTTATGCCCGTGGAGTTCGTGTTTTTTTTTCCTTTAAAAATGAGTAGCTCCTTTGCGGTTTCTTTGAAGGTTGCATGCTCAGCTTTGCACAGAAGACACACATGAGCGTCTCTGCCTGGTGCTGTGTGGCTTTGGAGGGAATGGGGTGGACAGACAGACATAGGGTTGCTCTGCTGTCAGACTGGGCTGCAGATCCTGCTTCTGCCAAGGTGCTTGAGCTCTCTTCGCTTGAACCTGCTGGAATTGAAATTGACTTATCCTGTGCAATGGGGATGCCCAGAGAGCAGGTGATGCTGTCGATCACATCCTTCTCTAAACTCGGCTGCTGAGACTCCAGTCTCTCTGGGTTTTTGCTTTCTGCCTCCAACGGTACCTTCTCAGTCTTCTTGGCAGGCTCTTTAGGCTCTTCCTGCCACTAAAATGTAGGTGTTTCCAAATTTTCGGTCCTTGGCTCCCTTCTCATCCCTTCCCTTCCTTTCCTTTCCCTTCCTTCCCCTTCCCTTCCCTCCTAGCCTCCACACTCTCCCTGGCTAATCCCACCCTGTCCCCTGGATCCACCTACCACTCTGCTCTGTGCCCTAGAATGGACACTGTAAGCAGCAGTATCCCTCTGAGCTCTTGTCTAGATCCAGCTTCCCCCTGGACAGTTTCACCTGGAGGGCCCATGGCCTCCTCAGTCCCTAAGGGTCCAAACTCATTGTCTTTTCCTCTCAGCTCTCTCTGGTGTTACCCATCCCCGCCACTGGCACCATCATTCACCAAGTCCAGTAGAATCTCACTCCACACACCTCTTCTAACCATCCCTTTCTCCCTGTTCCCACCATGTCTGCCTTGGATCAGGCCCGGGTAGTCTTTCCCGACTATTTCAATAGGCGCATAATTGCTTACTCTGTCCAGAGTCTTTCTCTATCAAATTCAACTTTTGCACTGCTGCTGGTGTAAAGTTTTTCAAATATAAGTCTGAAATCATGCTGTCCTTTGCTTAAAAATGATTCATTTGTTCTCCATGGCTTCCTGAACAGTCTTAAACTCCAAAGCAAAGCATACAAGGCTCTCTGTGATCTGGCTCTTCTCAGGGCCCCACAGAGGGGGGCCATTCGAGCAGAATACAGTGGGATCGCTACCGCTGTAGTCACACAACAGCATGTCCTGTCCTTGCTTATCTCTTCCAACCTATGCCCTCGTTCCCATCTTCCAACCTTTTAGGTTCTGGCTATCAGTTTCCTGCCTCTGAGGCTTGTTCACGCTGCACTTTTTGCCTGGAATCCACCTTCCATCTTTATGTCCCTGACCCTCATCTGTCAGGATCTTTATCTTTCCGGATTCAACTTGAGTCAGCTCATGGATGTTTTCCTGACCCTTTCTCTGCCTCAGCGGAGCTGACGACTCCCCCGAGGTCTCTCCTTCCTCACTCCCCTCCCACCCACACAGTATCCCCCAGATTTCCACGGTGCCTCCCACACTCTGTTGCCCCTAGTGGTTAATACCTCTTTCTCTCCCTTAGACAGCAAGCAAATACAGGGGCGTTTTCAGTCTCTAGCTCAGCGTCTGCATATCGTAGGCACTTACCAAATACTGAGAGAATAAACTAACCAATGAATGGCAGAGAAAATAGGGGGAGGGACAGTCAGTGTATAAGCTTCACAAATTCACCATAATAGAGTTTCTGGAATCCAGCTTCTTGGGTCCAGAAAGTCAGCTAGATTCAGCTCCCAGAATTAATCAGTCCCAGGGACACTAAGATTCAAAAGAGACCAGCAAATTCCATTGTCTTTGGTTCCAGTGAGAGATTTAATTGTCATGTCATGTCATGTCAACACGACCCTCATAGTTTTCCTGATAATCATAGAGAGCTTCGTATGAAGCTAGTTTCTCATCAGAAAGTTGCTTTGGTGTGTATGGAGTCTGAACACAGGGAATGAGGTCACAAGTTTATTTCAGCTGAGATACTGTGGAATTCCCCTTCTTGCTGAGGGGAGTCCTTGGCCAAGGGCACGACAATGCCCACACCTGCTGGCAAGAGTCCCTCTCCCTGGTCAGTGACAAGACCAGACACATATTGCCGACTTTAACCCCTTTGGTCTTTCTATTTTTCTGCTCCAAACTTGCCACTCCTCCCTTCTTTTGCCCAGACTTTTTCTGCGCCAGGAATATCATGATCCATTTGGTTTCTATATTTTAGATTACAGTCACCTTCCAATAATGACCCTCAGGTCAACAAGTTTGGGTTTTGGGTTTTGAACTCTCCCCTTACCGTATCTTGATTTACTACCACAGATGGCTAAGCGCATGCATGGTGTGTGAATTTATAGCTTCAGTGTTCAGAAGACAGAAAGCCTTCTTTCCCTTGCTCCACTGACAGTCTCTATTTGCATCACAGCTTGCATGTCACAGTGTGTTCATCAGCTCTGGAGAGAAAGTACAGGGTTCCCTCCTTCCTGCCCTCCTTCCTTCCAATTTCCTTAGACATTGACTGGTTGTCCACTAGTACACAATAAGCACTGAGGGTCTAACAGTGAACAAGGCACAGACCTACCCTCAAGGAGTTCCCAGTCTAGTGGGAGAGAAAGATGTGAAAACAATAGTGGGTGGTGTGAACTATAACAGGAGGGTCAAGTGTGCCATGAGATGTTGGGCCACCCTACCAGGAAATGGGGAGGTATTTGGAAACCCGTATTATGGTGAGATAGAGAGCCAGAGGTGGGAGAGAACTGTGGGTCATCAAATCCAACCCCCTCATTTTACTGATATAGGAAAAGGTCCAGAGATGTGGGCTTCTTTATGGTCACACAGGATTACTGGCAAAGGCGAGACAAGAAATTAGACCCCTTAGTATCTCATCATCTTCCCATCACTCCAGACTCCTCTAATTCAGTGCTGGGCCCATGAGAATTAGATTAGTATTAGATTAGAATTAGATGAGATTAATTAATAAATAATTATTTTCCTGTCCTGTAACATTCATCAACCTTGGGATGATAAGCTGAAAAGATTTCTAAGACAAGAGAAAGGAAAGGGAACTTGCATTAGTGGAGTACCTGCTATGTACAGGCACTTTCAATGCAGTGTTTGCTCCAATCCTCACAACCCTAAAAAGGAGATATTATTTTATGCCCATTTTACAGCCAAGAAAAGAGAGGCTCAAAAATTAAACTTCTTACAAGGAAGGAGTGGCAGAGCTGTGATTCAGACCTAGAGGTCTCTTTCCAAACCAGCAGTCCTTCTGGAGACCGCAAAGTCACTGTACCCATAGGTTCATGAAGTGCTGGTGACTTCCTCTTCATCTTTTGGGTTCCCATTGAGTACTCAGAGCTCTTGATCACTATATGATGCAACCAAGCAGAAGGAGACATGGTACCTCCACAAGGAGGGCCAGTGAGGGAGCTTTTATTAGCAGGCAAGTGAAATGCATCATCTCTTGTTTGACCTGATTTGCAGTGGAGAAAAGGCAGGAGAAATCATAGGGCAGGCAATATTTGGGGGTAAGGTTAGGTCCTTCATTACTCTGAATGTGAACAGATGCCACCAGAAAATTACATTTGTATGACCCAGAATCTAGAGGCAAACTGATGGAATAGTGATCAGTATTTTTTAACAGCTTTTGAATATGGCTTCATTTCCTCCTGAAATTTTAAGCATACGATTGAGGAAATATACCAAGTTTTTGTCTCAGTTCTGCCACACACAATAGCTGAGTGACCATGAGTAAATCAATAAACCCCCTTTCTTTAAATGTAAAACCAGGGGTTTAGATTTTATGATCTCTCAAAACTTCCCAATGGAATATTCTGGAAGGCAGACTGACAAGGGGGTTAGGGACCAAGGCTTGTGATGTCAATAAACCTGAGTTTTGATCCTTCTTCGCTTTTTCACTGTGACATTGAACAAGTTCCTTAACCTCTCTGAGCCTCAGATATCTAATGGAAGAGAAATTCATAGGATCAAACAAGGTATAGTGAATAAGGCACTGGTACAGTCCTGACACATAGTAAATTCTCACTGAGAACCTGTATGGACCAGAGTGTGGCCCTACAGCTACAGAGAAGAATGAGACCCCTGCCATCAAGTAGCCTATTGTCTATCAATCTATGTTTATGAAGGAAGAGCATATTCCCATATCCTATCCTCTTTGACCATGTACATAATACCCAAAGAAGGGATGGGGGGAAGGAGGCAGCAAAGGAAACCAAAACTTGATAGTAATAGCTAATTCTTACAGAGTGCCTACTGAGTGCAGGGTGTTCTTCTAGGCAGTTTGTGTATATTAATTCATACTAATTTTATAATGAAAGCTGTGAGGTAGACGAGATTATCCTCGCCATCCCTTTTTTCTTCAGGTATAGAAACAAAGGTACAGAGAGATTATGTAACTTGCCCAGGATTACATGGGCAGGATGCTGCAGTGCTGGGACTTAAATCCAGAGCAGTCTGGCCCAAGAGTCCATGCTCTTAACCACCCTTCCAGCCTGCCTCTTCAGGGTGAAGGTGAACATGCAGAAAATAGCAAGGATACAAGGGGCCAATGCCCAATGTCTGTCGCTGGGTGGGTCTTCCTTCCCAGAATGCCTTGCACCCATCAATCAAGGTGTGTAGGAACATGAATCAGCTATGGTCCCTATCAGAAGGACACTTAGTAGGGCAGAGAGTACATCAGCAGGCTCTACTGAAGAATAATATTCATGGGGTCAAGGTGATTTCCGCCTTGGGATGAGCACAGAAGCTAGAATCAGAACACTTATTCAAGTCCCATCTCCTCCATCTACTGAGTTTCTCTCTAAACCTATATTTACTCTCCATAAAGTGAGGACAAACATTTAATTAACAGAGGTAGTTTTAAGGATCAAATAATAAATAACTGACATTGACTGAGGATTTATTATGTACCAGGTCCTGTTTTTGTACTTTACAGGTACAAATGTATTTAATTCTCAAAACTCTAAGATGTAGGGGCTGTTATTATCATACCCATTTTATAGAAAAGAAAGTTGAGGCATAGAGGGGTTCAGTAATTTGGTCGAGATCACACAGTTAATAAGTCGTGGAACCAGAATTGGAAGTTCAGCGTCCAGTTCTGTGCTCCTTACCACCTCTCTGCACTCCAGTGATGGGTTGAAAACATTTTGCAAACACTAAATGTCATTGTTGTCTATTCTCTTACTTCCATGTTTTAAGTCTTTGTTCATGCTGTTCCCTTGGCCTGTAGTGCCTTTCCTCCTCTTACCTGACTACCTCTTACTTGTCTAGAGGGGTGAAAAGTGAGGTTCTGGAGCCCCCAGTGGTGTGTTGGAGCTGCCTCACCTTGGCTTATGAGAGCTGATGGTTAAATTTTCTGGAATTTTCCCAGTCAGCTGTTAAACACGGCTATTATTAAATATGTAATTATATAAACTTACAATCAAATTATATTAAAAACACAGGTAATGAATACTTAAAACTCATCACTTCATTATTTTATTATGTTATACCCTAATCTATGCTCTTGAGGTTATTTCCAGCTATTGAATCTGTATGGCAGAAATAGTCTTCCCAACTCTGCATTCTGTGACATCACACTGGTAACTTAAAATTGGCCACGATGGGAGTATTTATACCATAGTAATTGGCAGGTGCTACAAACTAGGCTTTTTGTCCTGGAGAGCTATTTGTTAAGTATTTACCAGCACACCACTGCCATTTATTAACTGTGTGATCTTGGACAAGTAACCTTTCTGTACCTCAGTTTTCTCATCTGTAAAATAGGGACAGCATTAGTGCCTACTTCACAGAGTTGTGAGGAATAAACATCATGCACGGGAAGGACTTAGCAGAATTCCTGGTACAGAGTCAGCCATCAATGAGTGGCCACTGTCAATATTATTATTAAGGCAATCGTATTATTATCTTTAGTCATCATCTCATACAAGCAGCCTCTCCTTCCACCCAAGCTGGGTTCCACCATCAGAGATTATCTGTGACTTGATATTCATCACAGTGCACTGGGATTGTCATTTTCTGTGTCATTTTCCCTCTTTAGGAGGCGAGCTAGTTGACAAAATCTAATTGAGTTTTCTGAGCACTTAGCCCAATGTCTGACCCACAGTAGGTCCTCAACAAACTGCTAGATTAGATTGTTAGTGAGGAAAGTGTTTCGAAGCTACTGAAAAACCAGAATTAGGGAACTTGGAGGTTTCTCTAATCACATTACAAACTTTTAAGAAATTCTTCTCCACATCCAAGCACTGCTGGAATACTGTGTTTGGGGTTCATGCCTTGGGAGTACCTTATAATGTGGTCATTTTGGAATTTCAGGAACTAAAAACCCCCTGACTTGGTGCCCAGACAGACCCACCACACACTGAACTCTTTTATAACAAAGTTCTCAGTGTGTGTAATATGGAGCCCCTGTGATAGTCTTAGCATGTCAAGAATATGACCAGTAACTTTCCAAACCGCTTGAAGGTAGCTGGAACTGCCTCTGCCTCAAGTATTTAGAGAAAAAAGATTTTGATGTCACTGTCAACAAACTCTTAAAGAGACTGCACATACCTGGAGTGCTTTTCAAGGCCTAGGAGCCAGTGATTGGAGGCTGATTTCAGGGAGAAAGGAGGGGAGAGGCCAAAGGCATGTTGAAAAATCATTTTTTGTCTGTTGTTCCTTTGTATGAACTGGTTGCTGGCTTCTGCAACACCCAGTAATTAAAATGGCTGGAATGCTTTGCATTTTTACAGCACTGTGAAGGCGGCTCAGAGGCCTAGAGCTGGAGCCAGCTGGAGGCCCAGGGATCCTACCCCTTGGCCTGGCAGAGGCGGCTGGCATCTGCCTTAGGTGGTGGTGGGGGGCGGGGGGAGTTGGCGGCAGGAGGGAGGGAGGAAGTCAAAGGTCAGCAATAGTTCCCACTGCTCTTCTCCTTCCTTAGTCAGGTGCATCCAGGTGCCCCACCTCTAGAAGGAAGGTCCACATGGGCCACCCACCTTCTGGAAGTCTGTAGTGATTAGTGGTGCTGCCTAGGAATGGTAAACAATGATATAGCTCTCCTTTATTAACTATCTACCCTGTGTCAGGTCCTGTACCAATAACGTTATGTGTGTTATCTTTTTTCAAGAAGAAATCTCAGACCGTAACACTCTCCTGCTCAAAACTCTCTCTGGATCCCTCATGCGTTTAAAATGAATTCTAAATGCCTCCCGCTTCCATCCCCCACATGATATAGTCCCCGCCAGCACTGTCCTTCCCCCACTCTCCCTTCAGCTCACCATGTTCCCCACCATGCTGGCCTCCTTTCCATGTTTCACCAAACCCAGTCTGGTTCCTGCTCCAGGACTGCCCCATCTCCTCCCTTGACCTTCCCAGGTCCAGCCATGGCCGGTTCCTTCCTGTGATTCAGCTTCCAGCTCAGATGTCACCTTCTCAGAGACATCCTCCCTGGCTGAAGTACGACAACCATCCCCAGTCACTTGTGCTTCCCATTGCCCTGTGTTTCAAGTTTATTTCCTTTTCAGTACTTATTGCTGTCTGGAAAAAAAAACTTACTTGTTTATTTTTTATTCATTGTCTTTTCTATCTAAAATAGAAGCTCCTTGAGGTCAGGGCCCTTGTCTATCTTTTCTCTGATGTATCCACAGCACCTAGATCAATAGTCAATAAATATGTCGAGATAATGAATCTTCCCAACAACCCAACAATCTGGACATCCTTGTTCTGATCTGCCAGGAGGAAGGGCAGTTAAATAGCTTGCCCAAGGTCACCCCATAGGAAGCGATGTTCCCAGGTCTGTCTGACTACTAAGCCCATGCTTTGGGATGAGTATGCATGACCTTCCCCCATGCACAGCTACTTTAGAAAATAATGGAAAGATGGTGTCTGCACTTCAAGGGAAGGAGTCAGGACTCAAGGCTAACTATGAGTGCTTTAGTAATGTAACGGTGGTGGTACCAAGAAAGAAGAATGTAAACACGTGATGGGAACCCACCACCCTGGTGGTCTAATCCAAGTTCTGCCACGTGTGCTACCTTGGATGAGTTAATTACCCTCTCTGGGCATTTTTTTTTAAATGTGCAGAGGCTGTCTGCTTCCACCTCCCCAGGGACAATTATGTGACAGTGTGTGAAGCCCCAGCATTCTAATGACCCTCTCCTGTCCCGAGATGGAGAGGCTGGAATGTTGCATGGATCACTAGGGTGGGAACCACACCATAGGGAAACAATGCTCTCCTGACTATGTGGGTATCTTTGGCAATAAGCAGCTAGATTTAGAAGTTGACTTATAAAGCCTTTTGGGAGGGCAGACTTAGTTAACTTAGTTAAATGAACATCATCACTGCTCCTTTCCGTGCCTATGCATTGCCTCCCTGGTAGAGCCTGGCTGCTCAGCCTGACCTTCTGGCCCCAGAGTCTGTCCCAGCCTCTCACCCCCATCTCTAGGCTTCATCCTAGCCAAGCAGGATCTGTGCCCTTCCTCACCATGACGCGAGCTGTATCTTCTCCCCACCACTGGCTTTTTAAAAAGTGTTTTATTTTGATGTAATTCCTATTTATAGAAAAGTTGAAAGAATAGTTCACAGAATTACCAGATACTTTTTGCCCTAAAGGTTAAAAAGTTTAACATATTACTACATTTTCTCTCTTCCCTCCTTTTCTCTCTCTCTCTCTCTGTCTCTCTCTCTCTCTCTCTCACACACACACACACACACACACACACACACACACACACACACAACTGAACTGTTTAGGAGTCAGCTGCAGACATGATGCCTCTTTACCCCTAAATATTTCCATATTTATTTCCCAAACACAGGCCACCATCAGCTTCTGCAGTGTGAAGCAGCTCAGGCCCTGGGGTTTGCATTCCAAACCCCAGCTCTACCTCTTAACTAACCGTGTGCTTTTATGCAGAAGGCTTCACTCCTCTGGACTTCAGCTTCCTCATCTATAAATTGGGGGCACTAAGAACACCTACCTCATAGGGCCAGCGTGAGAATTAAATGAGATACTCCATGCTGAGGGCTTGGCACTGTGCCTGGGATATGAAAAGTGCATAATAAGTAAATGGGAGTGTTTTGCTAGAATGCTGTGGTTTTTTCTTCTTTGAAATGGTTTGATTTCTTGGATTTCCCCTTATTCTTCTTTAGGCCAATTGTCATAGGAAAAAACAAGACAGGTTCTTTCATTCATTCCCTCCTTATTTATTGAGCACTGATGCCAGGTCTGACCCTTTTCTGAGTACTGAGATAGAGCAGCAAACAAGATAGACATAGTCCCTGTCCTTAGAGTTTATGTTGCATGGTGGAGACAGACAGTAGACATGGAAGCAAATAGATGGGCCATTTCAGTGGGTCATAAGTGCAATGAAGAAGAGAAAACCAAGGGACTCTGGAGCCAGGGAGTGTGCAGGGGCCTCCTTTGATTAGGGTAACCAGACAAGACTTCTCAGATGAGATCAAAGTTCTACTAGATTCTTTCAGTCTTAGAAAATGCCTTCTGGGAACATGTCAGGCACAACTTGATTGCTCAATAAATGTTTTTCTCATGATTGTGTGCACAGTGGGATGCATGAGAGTTTAAATCCTCCCAAACGAACGTAATCACGGGAGCAAGCACTTCTCTACCACTTGCTTGGAGCCATGCACTTTACATATATTATCCTGTCAGCCTTCCCGGACTCCCTGTGAAGTAGATATCATTCTCCTCATTTTATAGATGAGGAGACTGAGGTTCAGAGAAGCAGCTTCATTTGCCCAAGAACAAAGAGAAAGTCAAAGATTCTCTGACTGCATCTGGCACCAAAAATCCACCTGGAATCACAGTGTCAGCCTCTTACTACTCACAAGGACAAAACAGCAGGTTTTCATTTGAAAAAAGAGTGTTGTGCTAGATGTCAGAGGTGCTTTTCTAACCCCGGCTCTGCTGCTTATGAGCCGTGAGTCTCAGTATAACCCTCCTTGACACTGGATGGTCCCTTGCATCCCCTCCAGCTAAAACAGGTGAGTTCACCTGTATTTTTTTTAACTTCCTCTGCCTCCTCTTTGATGGAGAAAAGTAATGCAAAGCGGGAAGAGAATTAGGAAAACAGATGAGCTGTGGGTATCACCTGCACCAAGTGATCACACCACGAGCCAAAGAGTGGGTCTGCCTGGGAGGGGCAAGAAGGGGAGAAATGCCTCCCCTGCCTCACAGCATCCAGCCTAGTGCCCTGTGCACAGTAGGAGCTCAAGCCTGCTCTCATATGGACAAGTGCAGCTATTCTCTTATGCCAATTAGAAAAGCAATGGCATTGCTTATGGCCACACCACGTGCATTGCGCCAATATTGCCAGCTGTGACATGCTGTTCTATTCCGGGACGTCTGTTTAAAGCAGGCCACTGGCCTTAGAGAGTTTTCAAAGTAGGGTGAATGGGGGAGAGTTACCATTGTGGTTAATTGACTGTATTAGTTATCTATTCCTACATTACAATATTACCATACACTTAGTGGCTTAAAACAACACACATTTATTATCTCATGGTTTCTATGGGTCAGGAGTCCAGGCCTGGCTTAGCTGGGTCCTCTGCAAGGCCACAATCAAGATGTTGACTAGGGCTGTGGCTTCATCTTCCTTGCTCACGTGATTGTGGCAATGTTCTGTTTCCTGTGGACTCAGTTTCTCACTCGCTGTGGGCTGGAGTTCACCCTCAGCTCCTTGCCATGTGACTCTCTCCATAGGCAGCTCACTATATGGCAACTTGCTTCTCCAAAGTCAGCAGGGAAGAGCATCTTCTCCCCAGATGGGCATCGTAGTCCTATGTAATGCGATCACATACACATAATCATATACATCCCACTGCTTTTGCTGTATTCTACTAGTGGAAAGTATGTCATAGGTCCTGCCCACACTCAGGAAAGGAATTATACAAGGATGTAAATACCAAGAGGAGTGGATAAAAGGGACCACATTGGCTTACCTTCTAAACAGAGTGAACAGAGCGATCAGAATGTTGAAAGCCCCAGAAAGCATGGAGTATGGAGAACAGTTGAAAGCACTTGAAAAATTTAACCTGGGTAAGAGGAAAATGATAATAATAAACACTTATATTGCTTTAACTGAGGACTTTTCATATCTTAGCTCACTTAACTGTCATACAGCCCTGTAAGGTAGATACTATTATCGTCCTCGTTTTCCAGATAAGGAAACTGGATCACAGATAGCTCAAGTAATATGCCAAGGTGACACAGCTATTGAGCAGTACTGCTGGGAGTTGAACCCAGGCAGTCTGCCTCCAGGGTTCATGTCTGGCAAAGACCGTCAGTCATTAGAAGACAAGGTTGAGTTTCCCCTAAAAGATACAAGGACCAAAGGGTAAAAGCTACCAGGCGGTAGATGCGAGGCTTACCAGAAACTCTGAGTCTACATTGCCAGGGCATAATTAGCAAGTGCTGAGGAGCAGCTGTCCAGGTGAGACTGGGAAGTGTGCTCCTGCACACCGCGGTCTCCACAACTGCCTGTTGTCTCTTTGACTGAGGCCATAGGTAGGTTATTTCCCACACTGCTCTTGCAAGGCCCCAGACTGCACCATGAACTCCTGGGCCAGGCATTCAGGCAGTATAAACCTGTGGTCACGGGAGGAAGCAGAGGAGGAGCTGGGCCTTAGTGACCATGTGAGAGGCTCAGCAATTGTAGCAAGGGAGTTATAGACAAGGATGCAGGTATCAAGTAGGTCAGCCTCCACTATGAATTGAGAGCAAGGCCCTCGCGTCCCTGGGTCTTTAGCTCCCTTGGCTGTATAATGGCAATGACAGATTCTGGTTCCCCTGGTCCTTGGGAGGATCCAGTGAGATCCTGGAGAATGAACTAACTACTTTGAGGCCCAGAGCCATAGTCTAAGCAAGGCCAGATTCCTGGTATTAGAACTACAAGACATGAAAACCCATTTGTTTTCCTTCTTACTGTGGAATTTTTGTTCAGAAATAGTTTTGAAGGGGGAAAAAAATCCCAGCCCTTTGAGAAAATAGGATGGGGAGGACTCATGGAGGGAAAGCTTCATTGTGAGGTAAGGAGTTCTTTGTGGATAATTTTTTGTTCTATTTTTAAAAGAAAGCTATTCTTCAAGATAATGAAAAGAAAAAGTAAGGAGAAAGGCATATTCGTCTGTGGATGTGCTTTGCCTAAGAATCCCAAAGCATCCCCTGGAGAAAGGAAAATGCATCAAAAAATGATCTGGGAAACCCTTAAACAGCAATTGTGCCTTGGCCCTGCCTCAGCCAATCATCATCAACAATAGTAATAGTTAACACTTAAGTAGCATTTTCTATGCACCAGGCACTGGTATAAGTACTTTATTATTAATTCCTTTAAACCTCAGCTCAGCCCTGTGGGGCGAACACATTATCATAATCCCATTTAATAGGTGGGAGCTGAACCCCAGAGAGGTTAAGTGACTTAGCCAAGGTCACACAGCCCA
Source organism: Stenella coeruleoalba (assembly GCF_951394435.1). NCBI lineage: Eukaryota > Metazoa > Chordata > Mammalia > Artiodactyla > Delphinidae > Stenella > Stenella coeruleoalba. The sequence goes on from NC_137157.1 coordinate 14,495,255, forward strand.
TCAGAGGCAGAGCCAGGATTCAAACACTTCTAGTCTTAAGGGTACTCTTGGTACCCTTGACCACTACCTACTCAGACCCTCAAGGATTGATTGAGCAGGTACATGGATAAGGCACCATTCTGGGTACCAGTGGGGTGAGAGGGAGGAGGTGGGAGGCATAAGGAAAGAGCAAGACCCTAAAAGTTGAATCTCCCCAGGCTAGGCTAAGTCCACTTTCTGGCCGTGGGACCTCGGGCAGGATTGTGAGCAACTGGGTCTTTCAGGTCTTGGTAGTTCTAGTGCCTTATACAATTAAGAAGCAGTTGACGGAAGGAGGAAGAAAAGGAGAGACAGAGGGACAGAGGGAGACAGTGAGGAAGGAAGAAAAGAAATAGAAGCAGTAATAACTAATTTTAATAGCAGCTAGCTCTTAACAAGTGTTTATCTTGCCAGGTACTGCTAAGTGCTTTACCCACATTATATTATTTAATCCTCATAGTAACAACCCTATGACATGGTTAATATTACTACTTCCATTTGAAGGATAAAGAAACTGAGGCATGAGAAGGTCATTAGCTTGTTCAAGGTCACATAGCTGGTGAGTTGGGGAGCCAGGATTCCGACCAGGCAGTGTCATTTTAGTGCCCAGACTCTTAGTCGGTAACAAAAACAGTAAATGTTTGAGGTCAAGGTGTAATCCCTCCCATATGCAGAGTACTTGGCAGATTACAAAACTCTTTGTGGTGAGGTTTCCAAGGGTGGAGATGGGGACAGAAATTTCCGGGGTTCTCAGCCAGTGATTCTCAGCTAACACTTAGGTGAAAAATGCCAAGGCAAGCGGAGATATGAAACAGAAACCAGGGCAGCCGATGGTGCACTGCTCAGAGGCCCTTTGGTGGCCTGGTCCACTCAGGCGCGGCTCAATCTTGAGCAGCTATACCCTGGTCATCTGTAATTTTACTCCCCAGGACACACTCCTGAGATCCCCATCTCATTTACTTCCTCGTCCCCCCAGGGCCAGCTGCAGGCATGAAATCCCAACCCAGTTCAGCAAAACACAAACCAGATGCAGTGTCCCACACCCATGAGCCGGCAGCTGTTTAATTTGTGTCCAGGCAGGTAGGCAAAGGAACACAGAAATCAAGGCAGCGAGCATCAGGGGGCTCAGTCAGGGCACAGGGTTCCTTCATGGACTTGGAGGCAGAACACAGCAGCTCAGCCTTACCAAAAGAGCGAGCTCTTTGTTCTAGCTACCTCTGCCACGTTTTGCTTTTCTGCCCTGGTTATCCCATTGCAGAATGTAGCCACCAGTACCTGCCCAACCTATATCATAGCTGGTACTGAGGATTAAAGGAGTTGATAGAGATTGCATCACAGTTGTAATCTGCAAAGTGAGTACAGCTGCTAATCACGTTTTTCCTATTAATGCATTTCCTGGGGAGACAGTATGTCTTGAGGGGAAAAGCACAGTGTGAGAATCACACAGACCTGGGTTTGATTCCCAGCTCTGCCACTAGCCAGCTGTGTGCACTTGGGTAAGTCATTACACTTCTCTGCACTAGCGTTTCCTCTCCTGTGAAGTAGGAGTAATGATGCCCACTTCAGAGAGTCTCGGTGAAGATGAAATGAGACAGCACCTGACTCATGGAAGAAACTTAATGAGGAGGGACAAGTAATTCAGTGTCTTACAGCCACAGTTGTCCACCATTGTCATTCCCTCAGGGCAGCCTTCTCTGACCTCTGGGACCAGATAAGAATCCATTGTTGCACGCTGCACAGGCAGCAATTCTTTGCAGCATACGTCACATTTTACATTTATTCGGATGATAATTTGATTACTATCAGCCTCCCTCACTAGCCATATATGGAGAGAGGAACTGTGTCTGTCTTGGGCCATCACTGGAACCCCAGTGCCTAAGACAAGCCTGGCCCACAATAGGTGCTGGGTGAATATGTGTGGAGTAAATTAATGAAGGAAATGAGTAGTATCCCAGTATGCTGATGTATTCCACTTATTTGGAAGATAGTGTTACAATAGGTTTTTGTTATTGGTAGTGAAAGTCCTGGAGTTTATTTTGTTTTTAAGAAACAATTAAAGCATGTTCAAGATTATCTTTAAAATAGTGTCATCCTCATTAACAGAAGGTTTGCCGGAAGCAATGATGCAGGTGATGGGGGCCTTGTTGTATTCAGATTCACTTGACGAACAGAGCCAGGCAGCCAGACGCCTGCTTTGAGCCCCATAGCTGACACCACACCTGGGAAAGGATAAGGAGAGGGAGGTATTGGGTCAGCCGGGGTCAAGGCCGCCAAGAATGGAACTTCCAGGCATGTGGAGATGCCCTGGCATTGTCAGGTGGCTCAGATGTCCTTCCTGGTGTCCCTTCCCAGCCAACGCACGCTCCAAAGGCCAGCTCTTTGCTCTGGTCCCCCCCTGCTGTCTGCCCCTACCTCCTCCCGGTGCTTTTGCCCCAAAGCCCAGCCTCAAGAGCTGCCCCTGGGAAGAGGGTTGGAGCCTCGCCTTCCTAAGTGAGCAGAAAGGCCTGGAATCCCACCCAAGTGGGCCAGACAGGACCAAACGGTCCAGTGAGGTACACCTGCCTGGAGGCTGGAGTTTACCCCAGCCAGAACTGAACATTACTCACTGTCAGAAACATCCCCTAAACCTTTCACGAATCATCTGGGCCCTGCTAAGTGCCAAGGTCAACGTTTAGCCTTTCCTGTTTTCTCTGCCTCTTGGCTGCGGTCTCTTTCCTGAGACAGTGGAGACAGAAGTAGTTTGCAGGAGCGGGGCACAGCCAGACAAATGAAAGGATTTCTTTCCCTTTCTGAGTTCGATTTTGGTTGGGGAGGGCCCAGAGGGGCCCGACTGCACTCTAGCAAGAGTTGACTCCCCTCCTGAAAGCCCAGATCCTGACCAAGGGAAAACAGAATGACCTAAGGTCCAACATTGTATCGCACAATAATTCTTAAAACTTTAGGAAACTTGGATGTTTAAAAAAAAGAAGAAACACTGAAAAAAATGAAACGAAATTATGTCATCCTCTCTTGCCTGCTTTTCAATAGGCTCTCTTGGGTGAGGCTACAGCTCAATGCAAGCCCTGAGGTTTACCCTCCGCCCATCATAATCCCATGAGAATGTCTCCCGCCCATCATAATCCCATGAGAATGTCTCCCGTGGGAATGTCATTCAGTGATTGGGTCTTGATGGAAACAGAAGGTTGAAAAATGTGGTCTTAAACATCATAGATCCTTTTTGCCTGTAGCATCTGGTCTAGAAAATTGGAAATGAGAATGTCCTTGTCTTTCTCTCAGATGACATGAACACTGAAAAGTTAATGCTTCTAAGCACAGAATTATCTGCTTCCTGCCATAAAACTTCCTGCCTTGAGACACTGTTTATCAATCCTTTAACCCTAATGTGTCTTGACCAGCCAGGACCTGATAGGAGGAAAGCATTTTCTTCTTGGTGTGGCAGCCTTCACACTGCTATTACAGCAATAATTTGGTGTTTTTCACAGGTTTTAGGTGGTATCCCCATCAACATTTTATCTAATAGTTAACTTTTTAGTACAATAAAAATTTTATTTAAAAAAATTTAAAAAATATAACTAGCAAATCAAATCCATGAATTCATGGATATTATAGCTTAGATAAACCCAAAGCTGACACTTCAGTAAGAAGAAAAAAAAGAGTCAATCCAAAGAAAATACTTAGTAAGTATTGATAGTAAACTGTTAGGAGAAAATGGCAAAAATAAATGTGGAAAACTAATGTGTGAGCTTTAGGAATGCTGCAATTATTTATTTTCTTCTCTCTCTTTGCATTAATTTGTGAGTTCCTTTAGGACAGAGACTGCCTTTTTATTCTTTATATCCCAAGCACTAGCACAGTGCCTGACACAAAGGAGCTCCACACATAGGAGCTCAATATTCAGTGAATGTGGGATACAAAAATGATGAATGGATGAGTGAATGGAGAGACAGGCTTGGCATCTTGCGCTGTGACAAATCCACTGAGGTTGAGGTCTTCCCAGAAGTGTCTTGGGAACAACAGTGTACCGAAGGAGGACTTTTCCTCCTAAACAGGTTTCTGTATGATGATACTTGGTAAAAGGAGGGGTGGGCTGGCTAATGCGTCTAAAAGCTAGCTTCCCCCTTCTCAGATTCTCCCCACCAGACAGAATTTCCAGCTGCCTGGAATAAAGGAGGAGCTGAGAATACTGAAATCCACAGCTAGGGCTCTTCATACAGGACACACTAGCTGTGTAGCCTCGGATATGTCACTTAATGTCTCCTTCTCTGAGGGGTGAAGAAGTCATTACAGTGAAAGAAATTCTGTGATTCTGGGAGGGGTTGGTTCTGAATTTGAAACCTACAGGAAAGGCAGAGGGGAGGAGGTACTGATGAGCTGGTGCAAGGCCTGATTCAGGCTTGAAGAACTGACGCCTTGGCGTTCAGTGATCATCTGTGCGGTGAGCATCGTGGGTCATTCTGGGTAGTGACATCTCTGAGGTCACCTGGGGCCACTTCCAGCTTTAGGAACTTTTCCTGTGTGTGCCTGGTGGGGGAGAGGGCGGCTTCTGCTGCTGGGGCCCCCACTACATGAGAGCAATGAGGGCAGCCTCTCCATGCCTGCCATGGAAAGGCAAGCAGGTTTGCTTCCACTTGGAATTCTTAGGTGTCCCCCTAGGACTTCACTTTACAGTTTATTGATCACTGTTCATGTCCTCTCTCCCATCTGATCCCCATGGGATTCCAGAGGGGGCCACTTAGGGTAGTGCAGAGGGAGGTGGTAACTAAGTGCTCCAGGCCATGTGTTCAGAAGAAAGAATACCTGCTGTGGAGCAGAACTCACCGCAGGGTGGCCCAGGGCCTGGGACTTGGATCCAGACCCCTGTGTTCAAAGTCCAGCTCAACCAGGTGCCAGCTATGTAACCTCAGGAAAGCCAGATCTCTTCTCTGGGCAGCAGTTTTCTCATCTGTAAAATGGGACAATAAGAGTATCTATCTCATACTGTTGTTATGAATATTGAATGAACATTATCTGGGACAGAGTAAGTGATCATATTTTATTATCTCATAGGTTATTTTGAGGATTTAGTGGGATAGCAGATATATTCGTTTCTCAGGGCTGCCTTAACAAAGTACCACAATTTGGGTGGCTTTAAACAACAGAAATTTATTCTCTCACATTTCTGGAGGCCAGAAGTCCAAAGTCAGTATCATTGGGCTAAAATCAAGGTGTCAGCAGGGCTGTGCGTTCTCTGGAGACTCTAGTGGAGAATCCCTTCCTTTCCTCTTCCAGTTTCTGGTGGCAGCCAGCATTCCTCGGCTTGTGGCTACATCTTTCTGACTTTTTCTTTCATCTTCACATGGCCTTCTCCTGTGAGTGTCTGAGAGTGTGTGTGTGTGAAATCTCCCTCTGCCTACAAGGATACATGTGATGACATTTAGGGCCCACCTAAATAATCCAGATTAATTTTTCCATCTCAAAATCCTTAACTTAATCACATCTGCAAAGATCCTTTTTCCAATTAAGATAACATTTATAGGTTTCAGGAATTAGGATGTGGATATCTTTTGGGAGCCATTTTTTAAGCCTATCGCATGAATAGCCTTTTACAAAGTTTGCTGACCCCTATTCTACAAGGACAGGGAAGCCACTCCCAGACTGGCCAGCTCCCACCCTCTGAATCTGCCTTCTGGAGGCCCCTCATCTCACTCTACATCCACATCTGGCCCATACCAGGGTTCTCCATTTTGTTAAACAGTTCCTAGGACTGTGTATAGTTTTCCTCACCCCTGCCCACCTTCCCCCTGCAAAAAGAAAATAGTAAAATAACACCAACATTTCTTGACCTTCTGATCCCACTTTTTTTTTTTTTTTTTTTTTTTTTTTGCAGTATGTAGGCCTCTCACTGTTGTGGCCTCTCCCGTTGCGGAGCACAGGCTCCGGATGCGCAGGCTCAGCGGCCATGGCTCACGGGCCCAGCTGCTCCGCGGCATGTGGGATCTTCCCAGACTGGGGCACGAACCCGTGTCCCCTGCATTGGCAGGCGGACTCTCAACCACTGAGCCACCAGGGAAGCCCTGGTCCCACTTTTGTCTCCCCCATGGCCCAGCACTGTCCTCAGGGACAAAAAGAATGAGAGATTTTTAGCAGACAAATTCTGTTTTCCAGAGTAGGACCCTTTCTTCACCTTATTTTGTGTGGTGGATGGCTTTTCCTGATGTCCTAAGAGGGTTTTACCCCATCCTCTCTGGGCTAAAACTGCTCTCCTGACATCCTATTCCAGTCTCATGCAGGGACCATCCTTCCCAGGGTGAACTGTTCTGCTCCCCAAGCCTTGTACAAACCTGGCCCCAAGCAGCTCACTAAGAAATGTACTCTTCCTCCCCTTTCCAAGTTTGATCATGGAAATGGAGCTATGTTAGTTTCCACGTTGGTGAAACTAGCACAAACATGATGATAAATGAACATTTGCCGTGGGAATGAATGAGACCACACAGACTCACAGGTAATCCACTCCATGTAGAGTGTGCATCTTTTTGCACAGTCCACAGCTTGAAAATGAACAGGGATGTTGTTCATATTTGATGGGGTATTCAAAATGGCCAAGCGTGTACACTGAGTATGGACATCGAAGTTCTGGGGATCATTATGTCATGTGATCCTCCCCTGTGAGGGAGGCAGACTAGTGTTACTATCTCCATTTTAAAGAAGGGAAACTGGAATTCCCTGGCAGGCCAGTGGTTAGGACTCTGTTCTCTCATTGCCGAGGGCCTGGGTTCAATCCCTGGTCAGGGAACTAAGATTCCACAAGATGCGTAGGGTGGGCAAAAATAAAATAAAATAAAATAAAGAAGGGAAACTGGGGTTCAGAAAGGTCAGGTAGGTAACTGGCCTGTTGTTATAAAGATAGTAGGTGGCAGACTTGGTCCTGGAACCCATTCCCCACCTAATGTTTCCACTGGCCTGGGCAAGGTCCACTATGTAACAGAGGCAGAGCGGAGGGTGCAAGAGCCTGGCCTGGGAGTTAGGAAACTGTTCTGGTGTCTTTGTCACTAAATCTGTTGGTGAACTTTTTCTCTCTGGTATTCAGTTTTCAGAATTTTATCTTATCATCTGTGTCGTGGACAACTTCAGGGGGCCAGGCTGGTTACATAAAATAATTTTTAAAAAATAATACTAATGGCTACCATTTAATTGCGCACTTATTATGAGCCAGGCACTATTTGATGTACTTTACATGGAATGATTAATTTAATCCTCACAGCATCCTTATGAGTCGTCTTATAATAGCCACTTTACAGAGGGAAAACTGAGACACAGAACAGTTAAGTACCTTGATTCAGGGCCACACAGCTATTAGTTGGGGAAAATGGAGTGCCAGGAATAAGGAAGTTCCTATGGTATACAGATGGATGAGGGCCTCTCAACAGTGAGAGGCCTGCGTACCGCAAAAAAAAAAAAAAAAGTGGGACCAGAAGGTCAAGAAATGTTGCAGATGTTGGTGTTATTTTACTATATTCTCCAATGAGGTGGACACATGAATAAAGGCAAAGAGAGAGAGAGCCATGTGGATATCTAGGAGAAGAGTTTTTAGACGAAGGGAATATCGAGTGGAAAGGCCCTGAGATGGGAGCATCCTTGATGTATCCAGGATGGGAGCAGCCATTGAGCAGCGGGGGAAGGCAGGAGATGAGGTCAGAGCCGGGATAGGTGGGGAGGGGCAGACTGTGTAGGACCTTGTGGTTCGTGGAATTTGGCTTTTGTTCAGAGTGACACGGGAAGTCATTGCAGGACTCTGAGCAGAAGAGTGCCACTTGACTTAACATTTGAAAGAATTACTTTGTCTGCCATGAGGAAAAGGAGGAAAGGAGGCTGGTGGGGGCAAGGGCAGAAACCACGAGCAGATGGAGGAGATTGCAGTGATCCAGAAGAGAAATGGTGGTAACTTGGACCAAGGTGGGTAGCAATAGACATGGTAAAATGTGGTCAGTTCTGATTTTATTATGAAGGTGTGGGTGACAGAATTTGGCAGTGGACTGAATGTGGAGTATAAGAGAAAGAGGAAAGTCAAGGGTGACACCAAGAATTTGGGGTTGATCAAATAAAAGGAGTTGCCATTAATTAAGATGGGGAAGTTGGCAGATCAAGCAGTGAGAGTTTGGCTGTCAGCCTACTTAACTAGCAGTGCCTATTAGGCATCCAAGGGGAGATGTTGAAGAGGCCATTGAATCTGGGGTAGAGGGAGAGGATTGTCCGGGGATATAAATCTGCGAGTCATCAATACATAGATGTTGTTTAAAGTCATGAGACTGAGATCATCATGAGAGGGAGTGTGACAGAGAAGAGCAGAGACCAGAGTGCTTCAAAGTTTAAAGGTCGGGACATTGAAGAGGAATCAGTAAAGGTGACTGAGAGCAAGCAGTTGGTGAGAATCAAGAGTAGTGTCCCAGGGCTTCCCTGGTGGCGCAGTGGTTGAGAGTCCGCCTGCCGATGCAGGGGACACGGGTTCGTGCCCTGGCCCGGAAAGATCCCACATGCCACGGAGTGGCTAGGCCTATGAGCCATGGCCGCTGAGCCTGCGCGTCCGGAACCTGTGCTCCACAACGGGAGAGGCCACAACAGTGAGAGGCCTGCGTACCGCAAAAAAATAAATAAATAAAGAGTAGTGTCCCAGATGCCAAATGAGGAAAGTTTTTCAAGGAGGTGGCATGATCAACTATGTCAAATGCAGCTGTTTGGTAAAGTACAATGAGAGCTGAAATTTGATCATTATATTTAGCAACATGGAGGTCATGCAAGACCTTGACAAATGGAGGGGTGGGAGCGAATTCAAGAGAGAATGGAAGAGAAGCAGAGCTCAGAAGTGTAGACTTTTTGGTATAAAGATGATTAGAAAAATTGAGTGGTAATTGGAGGATAATATAGAGTCAAGAAAGTGCTTTTTTAAGGGAGGTATTGCAGTAACATGTTTGAATGATGATGGGAATGATCCAATAGTAAAAGAGAAGTTGATACAGGAGAGAGAGGAAAATTTGGTAGAGCAGTATCCTAAAATTGGTGAAAAAAGTGATATCTACAGTACAGTGGAAGGGTTCTCACGGTTAGGAGCAGAGTTCATCCAAAGGAACGAGAGGGAAGGCACAGTGTATGGCAATAGATACTGGAAGGTGGGTAAATGTGGTGGTGGGAGCTTGGGCACATCTCTTTTGATTGCTTCTGATGTTTTCAATAAAATATGAAGCAAGGTCATTACTGAGAATCTAGAGGAGGAGGACATATCAAAAGTGTTAGAATAAAGGATAAAATGTTAAATATTTGCCTAAAAGAATGGGAGAGTGAATGGATTAAGGAAGTGTAATAGGATAACAGAGCTTCAGATGAGTCCTGAAAATAATGGTCATATTTTTCTCCAGCCATATTCAGATGTGGTACATTTTGATCACCTTTGCAGCTGAGGGCAAAAAAAGGTGAAACAGAATGACATTTGTAGTGGGAAGGCACGATCAGTTCTGAACATGTGTTTGAGTGCCTGTGGGATTAGATGGCCAGAAGGCAGTAGATTACACACACACACACACACACACACACATCTATGTATATGTGTATATATATATACACACGTTAGATGGCCAAGAGCCAGTTGATTTTATATATATATATATATATATATATATATATATATATATATATATATATATATATATATATATATCTGATGACAATTCTGAGCTCTAGAGTAAAAAGAAAAACCTGAAAAGGTTTCAGAGAAAGAGATTACAGGCTACTTATGAAGAAAAGAAAAGAGAAAGAGACTGGCAGCAGACCACTCATCTGAAGCACTGGAAGTTCGAAGACAGTGGAACAATTTTCTCAGACTAATGAGAGAAATGTATGTAATCCAGGATTCCCTTACACAGCCGTGCATATTAGAGGGGCTGTAATATAAAAGGACTCAAAGTAAACCATCCATATAATCTTTCTGTGGGAATTACTTAAGGATGTACTCTAGTCAAATGAAAAATTGATCGGAACAAAGATCTCAAAATGAGGGAAGACAAAGCATACAAGTAAATTGTGTGTGTGTGTGTGTGTGTGTGTGTGTGTGTGTGTGTGTGTGTGTGTTTAAAGTCACCAGCAATCCTTTGTGGGAACTATCCTAGGAAAGTAATGGGAGCAGAGAGTGTATTGCAGGAGATACGAAAGCAGTAGCCAGAGAATACTCCTTCAAGAAATATGGAGGTAAAACAAGAAGGGAAGGTCACTTAAGGGATCAAAAGAAGAGCTGACTTTTACTCATAAAAAGCAAAACCTAAACACGTTTGTAAACCAAGAAAAAGGAGTTGTAAATGTGGAAGATGTACAAATATGTGTGGCAGCCCACATACAGTAGGGATGTCTTCTATTCCAGAAGGCATGGACCTTTGACTAGCTTGGATTTGGGAGGGAGGGAAACATATTGGGTTGGTTAGAAGGAGAGAAGGAAGAGGAAGAAAGGGTGGGGGAGGGGAGAGAAGTGAAGAAAATAGTTGCTACAGATACCCAAAAATCGGTCAGAATGTACTTTAGTGTAAGTATATTTAATTCTGTGATCTGGGAACATAGCCCAGTCAGCACATTATTTGGCTGGGAGCTGTCTATTTTTCCCCATTGTCACGTAAGACTGATAATTTTTTTGAGGAAGAATGAATTAAAGCATATCTGGAAGTCCTAGATGGGCACCTGGAGGAAAGCATCATGAGAAAAGTGGGAAAGCCCCATGGAGGCAAGGATAGAAACCCAAGACAAAATCAGGTTACTTTACAAAACAGCATTACGTAAGGGTGGGACCGGCTGCATGACACAATGGGCATGGCCTTCTGAGCTGCAGAGATCTCGGCTCAAATCTTGGTTCTCGTTCACTGTGAGACCTGAGAAAGTGATTCCATTCCTCGAAGCATCAGCTTCCTCATCTGTAAGTGAGAATGATAACACAGCCCTTGCAGAGCTTCTGTGTATATCACATGCATTCGGCAGGTTGTTGTGGAGGGTCCACTGGGTACCAGGCTTTGTTCCCAGGGCTGGGGGTTCCTTGGTAAAGAAAATGTTTGTGTTTCTCCCTCCTGGAGCTTCCACTCTAGATGACTGTGAGAAGTTAAGCAAGAAAAGCTGCAAGCACAGAGCCTGGGGCATGAAGAGCACAAGAAGTGCTCACTAGGTGTCACTTCCACCCTATCCTTTCCCAGAGTGGCTGCCGCCAAGGCTCCTCACCGAGCCCGCTTTCCCAGCCTTCCTCCCCATGGCTGGCAGGACTGTGTGGCTCTGGGCAGCTCCCCGCACACCCCCAATAGCCTCCATACCACAAAGGCACGGCCTTCCTCAGTTTTCAGCAAAATTCCCTGAAAACCAAGCTCTCCCATCTGGATACGAAGCTGAAGAAGGAAGCCTAGTGCTTGGAGCCCCCGGGGCTCCAGGACCTGAATCAGGCCCAGCTCGTAAGGGAGCATCACTTCCTACAGGTCCCCTGCCTCAGGCTTGGCTCCCCGCCCCTCCAAGACATTCTTCCCAGGCCTGTGTTTGATGCGTTGAGCTCCAGTCACTTCGATATACAAGGTCATACACTCAGTAGTGTGTGATTTTTTTTTATACCTGATCTTTGTATCTGTGCAAAGGGGTGCACAACCCCCAGGTTACCCCCTCCCATTCCCCAAACCCTTTCCCAGGTGTTTCCCTTCATCAGCAAGTCTGTGCTCCCTCCCACGTGTCGGCACTCTCAGGGGGCCTTCCCCGCCTCCCTCCTCACCATGTGACCCTCCTCCACTGTCACCCTTTTGCCTGGATAGACCTGTCATTTCTCATTATTGTCACCACCCCAGACCCAAATTTGTCCTCTGCTTTCCTGTTTCCAATTAAACCGCGTACTATCACGAATCCTAGGTAACACTGTTCTGCGGTCGCCAGAGAGGAAAATGACAGCATTGGGGGAGAGGGGGGATTCCCACTGACCAGCCTTGTGGATTTGGCCAGAGATATTCTGGGGGTTGGTTGAAAGCTGTGGAGACCCTGGGGCAGATGGTGTGGGCGGGCAAAGTTTGTGGCGGGTGCATTCTCCTTCCTTGTCTTGTGCTTTCCTTTCACAGCTGTGGTTCCTTGGAGCCCTAACATTCCAGAGCTAATTTTAGGTTCTTGGGACTGGCTTGTTCTAAGTGACCCCGACCCCCACCTTTTCCCTCCGCCCAGCATATTCATTCCAGCCTCTGGCTCACACAGTCAACACGCGCGCGCGCTCTCTGGCTCTCGCTCAAATCAGAGGAGTAGTTGTAACCCAGGTCCCCCCACCAGCTCAGAGACCCTCAGGAAGCAGGAAACTGAGTAGAGGGGGCGTGGGATGGGAATCCTGGAAGGACAAAAGAGGGTGGGGTGGGGAGCGACTTCCTGCCTCCCAAGTAAGGAGGTGGTGTTTATGGCCTCAGTCATGAGCTCCCAGCCTTCTCAGAGCCTTTGAGGGAGGATGAAGGAGCAGGAATGTGAATGAAGACAGCTTGGTGGGTGCCTGCCATCCCTCCCGCCCCGCGCCCCCAGTATTTGTACAGCACGTGAACCTGGGCATACCTACAGGAGCGGCCGAGGTCAGAGTCTCATTAGGTTCTCCAAGCACGAAGTAGAGCTTTAAAGTGGAAGAGACAGATGTCATCCTTGTGCCTCTAACTCCGCAGTGGGGAGAGCCAAGGCCCAGAGACAGAAGTGACTCCCCCAAGGGCTGGTCTGAGTGCGAAGTTATGTGAAGCCAGAGCTGGACCGAGCCTAGACTGGAACCTGGGCCTCCTGGCCTCCAGATCAGAGCTCCTTCAGACATCAAGCTGCCTTCAGCTGTGGTTCTGGTCCATTTCTTGTCATTTGAGAGCAGGTTGCCGAGTCCTCTATCACCATCAGCAGTGGGGCCATCGGGTGCCTCCCTCCCAAACTTGCTTCCTCAGCACAGCCCTTGCCTGCTCTTTACGGAGGTGAAGGAGAAACCCTGAGAGGAAGTGAGGTCCATGGGGAAATGACCCGGCCGCCTGCCGTGGGCCCAGATGGGACGCAGTGAGCACTTACAGGGAAAGGGGAAATTCTGTTTCTGTGCTCAATCCTTGTCTCTGCCGGTTCATCAGGAAAGTTGATGAAGAGCTGGGTCTTCTAAAGGTTCCCACTGAGGCAGAGCCTTCCGTTGGCTTCATGGAGACCTCCCAGTCTCCCAGCCACTGATGACCCAAGTCATTTGTCCTGATGTGCTGGATCCCCAAGGTAGTACCACTGCGTGGCTAACAGCATTCGGACAGACTGTCTGGATCTGAGTCCCTGCTCTTCCTCAGTTTCCACGTCTGTAAAGTGGGAGTAAAGAGTATAGGGCTCTTTTGAAAATCAAATGAGTTCACATGATCTATACAATGTAAAAATTAATCAAACAGTACTCATAAGGTTAGAGTACTTTATTTACTGTATGTCTGTTATACATAAAAAGGATTAAATGAATTCATACATTTAAATTAGTACATACATTTAAAACTCTCAGTGTCTAGCACATGGTAAGTGCTCAGTAATGACACTTATGGTTGTTATTGTAGCTATTGTTATTTAACTTTGGTCCCTCTGAGGACTAACCCTGCTCAGGTTCTGTTCCAGACCACAGCAATAAAGTGACTTGCAATAAAGCAAGTCACATGAATTTTTTGGTTTTCCAGTGCATATAAAAGTTATGTTTATAGTATACTGTAGTCTATTAGCTGTGCAATAATAGCATTACTTACCTTAATTTAAAAAATACTTTATTAGTGAAAAATGCTAACCGTTATCTCAGCCTTCAGCGAGTCATAATCTTTTTGCTGGTGGAGGGTCTTGCCTCCATGTTGATGGCTGCTGACAGTCAGGGTGGTGGATGCTGAAGGTTGGAGTGGCTGCAGCAGCTTCGTAAAATAAGACCACACGATGTTTGCCCCGTCAATTGACTCTTCTTTCACTTGAACACTTAAGAGGCCGTTGTAGGGTTATTAATTGGCCTAATTTCAATATTGTTGTGTCTCAGGGAATAAGGAGGTTCAAGGGGAGGGATAGAGATGGGGGAATGACCAGTCAGTGGAGCAGTCAGAGCACACACAACATTTATTGATTAAGTTCACCATCTTATATGGTTGCAGTTTGCAGTGTTCCAAAACAGTTATAATAATAACATCAAAGCTCACTGATCACAGATCACTATTACAAGTATAATAATAATGAAAAAGTATGAATATTGTGAGAATTACCAAAATGTGACACAGAAATACAAAGTGAGCAAATGGAAAAATGGGGCTGATAGACGTGCTCAACCCAGGGTTGCCACAAACCTTCAATTTGTAAAAGACACAATATCTTGAAGCGCAATAAACAAGGTGTGCCTATAATGAGAATCTCTCCTAGTTAACTCATGCTTTCCATTTTACCAGGGACTTTCCCATGCATTCTCTCCATTTCGGTTATCACAACAGCTCTTTAAGATGGCTGTTACTCTCCTCCACTTTACAGATGGGGAAGCTGAGGCTCCAGAGATGGAGTTGACCTGCCCTAGGTCAGCCAGTAAGTGCAGAACTGGGACATGCCCCATGTGACTCTCAGGCAAGGGCTTCTACCTTACCTTGCTCTGCCCATCAGCAGCTCTTCTCAGATCCTACCCGACTTCCTGGTTAGACACGGGGTCCCTGACCCTGGTGCTCTCTCTGTCCTTAGGGAAGTGACCTATGCAAGGTCCCACGGCTTAACACGCCAAAGCTGAAATAGAACCCACGACTCCTGCATTTCCAGTCTGGCACTGTTTCCTCCACAACCTTTTATCCTGTTGGCCTGTTTCCAATTTAGATGCATTATTACAAAGGGAAAGACTTTGTTGTTTGTTTTTCCGGCTGAATTAAAGGAACCAAAGCCATTGCACCAGGAATTGGAATATATCACAGCCTGAGTGAAGAACATGTGGACACGGGGCATGAAGGTTCAATCTGTATATTCCACAGCTACAGTCAGAGAACCTGTCGCTCCAGTCACTTCTCTTGCACCATGGAGTTCAAACCCCTGGCTCATTGCTTCCTCAGGAAGGTGGCACCCCATGCTGACGTGGGGGGAACAGATGCTAAGACACCCATTCAGGCCCTTGCTGTGGAGAAAAGGCACTGGGGCAGCTGCTGAGTCCTCATTTCAGTTATGTGTGTCCTTCAGAAGCCCCGCAGGCCTCTGCTTCCAGGTCCTCCTCTCGCCCCACCCCCATCCTGACAATCTCCTGATACAGTTATTTTAAGGAAAGTTCCACAAGGCAAAACCTCACAGGGACGCTGATGTTTGAGGGTTTGGTTCTTCCTGCCTCCCGCTGGAGACTGGTTTTGAGGTTGTTTTGCTGAATCACTTGGCAAAAAGTAAATAAATAACTGGAGGAAGGAAATTTTGCTTAAAAGGAATTCTGTTGCCTCCCCATAAAACAAAGCAGCTGTCATCACCAGAGGAACCTGTGGGACCTGACCTCCCTGGGACTCTGTTTCAGTTCATCCTGAGGCACCCCACCAGAGAAGAACCCATCCAGCCCTCTGCAAGGTGCTCAAAACTGGGCTGCCCACCCTCATGGGCAAGTTAGCTGTGTACTCTGGGCTCTGGGTGGCCCAACCTTGTTGTTGTTCTCCCCTCCCCCCAAGGTAGGAGAAGAACCAGGAATGACCTGCCCTGGGGCCTGACATCTTGTGAAGGTACTGGGCTTCCTTTGGGGGTCACCACCCCCTTTAGTGACTTGTGCACATGGCTTCCACCAGCTACCCCTTGCCTCTCATTCACGTCCCATTACTTTTCTGGGCTCCTGCCCTCCATAAAAATAAAAAGACACGGAGCTCTAGACAATCAACTAGTCCAATCCTCTCATCTTGCCGATATGGAGACTGAGGCCAGGATAGCAGCAGCGGCTGATCCTGGGTCACATGGCGCCTTTGTACAGAGTCAAGGCTAGCATTGAAGACAGAGATTCTGTGGACCCCGAATTCCACAGGCTGGCAGCAGCCACCATCCTCTGGATGGGAGAGCTGGCTGAGCCTCATGTGCTGAGCCTCCATGTGCCCCGGGAGCTACCCCTGCTAGAGTGAAAGGACAGGGAAATGAGAGATTGGGAGAAACATTCAAGGAGACCCCTTGCAGCCGCCTGACCCATTTGAAGTCAGGTCCATCACTGTGAGTAGAGTCTTCTAAAAGCATCTCACAGGGCTTCTCTTCTGTCCTGTCTCAAATCCTTCTGCCACCTCAGGCCCAGTCCACGCCCAGTATCCCAGGCATTCGGGGCCTCCGACATTTTCCCCATCTTCTCTGCCAGTCCGTCTTAGCCCTACCCCTCTGAACCTGTGTTGGGGAGCAGAGGAACCACACTCTGTGCCTGGTGAATCCCAGGAGCCTGGTTGTGGGGCCGTGGGCTGGGGTGGACACGCCCACGGGTGCCCAGCCCGTGCCTGTGTCAGCCTCCCCTGCTGTGGTGGAAGGAAGGCCAGCTGGGGGAGGCACAGTTCCACACTTCCTCTGAGATCCTGCAAGGCGCTCGCCGTCTCTGAGCCCCATTTCCTCACCTCACCTGGCATAGTTTAGGGAAAAGTAAAGCTCCTGGCACATAGGAGCTGTTCAGTAAACGTTCACACACTTCTCCTTCACCTGAACAGCGGGCAGAGGAGCAGCATGCAGGAGAGCTCTCTCCTGGGATGTGGAGACTCTAGTGTAAGACTCGCTCAGGGCTGTGCAAGGCGCTGGCACGCGGCGGGCAGGTGAGCAGGCACGCGTGGCGGGAGCATCGCTCCTCACCACCAGCTGTGTCTAGACAAGGGCCTCAGACTTGCCGAGTCTCGAGGTTGGAAGGAACCACCTTTCTGAAACGTCAAGTAGTCTAGTCAGAGGCTGATTTCAAGACATTCTTCTGTTAGCTTTTCCACGATACAGAATTTCATCCCAGCCAGATCACCTGGGATCGCAATTTCCATTGTCAGCTCTGTTGTTTGAGTTCATTCTACGTGTTCCAGGCTTTTCCGTAGTTAGTCTCATTTAATCCTCTCGAGAGCCCCATGATATGACCATCATTTTGCTGTGAGGGAATTGCGGGTTGAGAAGGTTAAATCACTTTCCCAAGGCCACACTAATAATTTCATTTCACAGCTATTTGTTGAGCACCTAGTATATGCCAGTTAGGCCTGGAAATACAGCAGTAAGCAAGGTAGCGTGAATTCCCAACTGATTCTGGAGCTCTCTGCCTCCTCTTTTTGCTGCCTCTTCCATCTAGATGCCACAAATAAATATAGGGCTTGAATAATTTAGATACTGAGAGGTATCTGAGTAAACACTGAGTAATACTCTTTCTGAGTAAAGCTTAAAATTCCTACCACTGCCTCTTCACGGGAGCAGTACTGTCCCTTGGGATGCAGTTTGGAAACTGATGGGAAGACTTTTGGTTGCTATCACAAGCACTGGGTGCTGTAAGCACTTAGTGTGGGACCCAGGGATGTGCACGGGAGAATTCTGCACGGCTAAGAGCTTTCCCCCACCACCAGACACTGGAGAGGTGAAAACCCATTTGTAATTATCCAAACCTAGAACCTAATGCCACATTCAATTCACACACAATGCATTTGAATGGGGAGCAGTTTTAATACACACCTCCCTTCCAAAAGGGAATCGCCATATAAATTAAGGGAAGGCTGCACTTTATTTTGTTTGAACCTTACCAAGAGTAGTTTCAGGAAATCATGTCACGCATGGCAACCCCACTCCTGACCTTTGAGTTGCTAATGAAACATCTGAATTAGTCCACATTTCTGACTTAAGTTCATGGCGATTCTGTGCATAAGTGCAAGCATCAGACTGTTTCACTACATCGTCCCGTGTAGTCATGAGCGAGTACTTATAAATGGAAAAACATTATTTTATTATAAAGTATTTTTATTTACTTTTTATTATAAATGATTTGATTTCTTCTTTAATATTACATGTAGGACACCCTGTTAATTTTTTAGAATTGTGTGTGTAGGTTAATTATGAATTTTATTTCAACATAGTAAAAGGGGCACTACTACAGGATATGTGTTACGGAAGGGAGCACTGCGTTGAGAGGGTGGGGGTGGGGTCGCTGCCGTAGGGGAAAGGTCACCAGCAGCAGAAGGGCAATGAGCTGCTGAGAACAGAATGGAAGCTGTGCTTATGGGACTTGGAGTAGACTTGGGGTGTGATTTCCTGGCCAAAAGAGTGGTTTGTCAGCGTAGATAACTGATTGGAAAAAGCACTGAGGTTGGCATCAAAAGATGTGAATTCGAATCTTGGTTCCACCACTTCCTGACACAGAAAGCAGGCAAAACTTCCCTGGCCTTTGTTGCTACATGGTAAACAGAGCACCTTGACTCAGAACGAGGTGATCTTGAGGTGTGATATCCCATGATTCTAGGAACAGTCTGCAAGTGTTCTCAAGATTCCTTGTGCTTCTAGACCAGCCAGTGCGGTGAGTCTGGAGGCAAGAGGGTGGAAGCGATAAGAACATCCATCCGGTTTGAACCTGGGTGTGCCACCGTGGACAGGTCATTTCCTTTCTCTGAGCCTTAGTTTTAGCCTCAGCAAAATGGGAATTAGAACAGTCCTACCTTGATAGGGTTAGGATAGCATTTAGGGTTTAACAAGGCAGCATCTGCAAAAAGTGCTGGAATTCAGTAATTCTCCATAAACATCAGAGGTTAAGTTCTTCTTCCTCCAACCTCCCTCGCCTCCCCCAAACTCCCCACACCAGTTCCCGACCTCTGTCCCTTGATCCCAGAGCCAGGCTGGGGAGGGAGGGAAGTGGAACTTCCTTGGGAAGTTGGGAACAAGTCCAACTTGTCCTGGGACAGAGAGCAGAGATTAGACGTCCACCTACACTGGGGAGTTTCCACCTCCTTCTCTGGCCAGCTGTGGGATCTGTGAGGAGCAAAGTGACTAAGATAGGGAGAATTTCTGGAGTCCTCTCTGGCCCTGGCCTCAGGCCTCACCCACTGGGAAAAGCAGAGAAAAGCAGTTTCTCAGCCTGGAGATTCTGCACAAGGGCTTGACCCATGGCAGATGGAGACTCACCTTCCCTTTCAGCATTAAGGTGTAAAACTGTGTGGTATGTTCAGGAGCATTTGAGAACTCGCCGGAATTCATAACGGGGATCTCAGTGAGGGGCAGGGGGAGCCAATGGAAAAGCCTGTTTGCCTTGCTTGGTAGCAGGAGGCCCACAGCAGCATAGGGTGGCCTGAGTGGCTGTGGGAATGTTCAGTAGTCGAGGACCAGGTAGACGACCACGGTATGGGGAACGAGGAGGAAGCACAGGCACCTGCCACAGGACAGCTTCTCCCGCAGCACCCCGTACAGGGAGCCTTTGGCAGCAAGGCTATGGAACCCAAGCTCCTCGGTATCCAAGCCAGCTCTGGAAGCCTTGTTCCCACCGAGGTGCGAGTGATTCAGGCTCTTCCAGAAGTCATCTTGTTTCAACAGGCATCTAAACTTTCTTGTAGAGGGGTGGTTTGCCAACCATGCCCACTGAGTATCTTAGGACAAGGGGAGGTTGAGCAGACAGGCTGTGGGCCACCCTGAGCAGTACTGTGCTGGGCACTGGCGACTCAGACCTGAGGAGACACAGTCCTTCTCGCAAGGACCCACCTCCCAGTGAAGACCAATAGTCATAGAGGAGCATGAGCCACTCCACCCATAGACATGAACCTGAGGTGTCTGGGAGTGAAAGGGGGGAGCAGGAAAGTCTTCCTAGAGGAGGTGAGGCTTGAGAAGAATCTTGAAGATAGAAAGGGGATGAGCTGATTGGAGAAGAGGTGAGAGGGCATTCCAGGCTGAGGGAGCAGCTCAGGCAAAGCCCCAGAGGTGTGGACCACCACCATGGTCTGGGAGCTTCAAGTGGTTGTGGGAAAGTAGAGGGATGAAAAGAACTGCTTTGGAGTCAGACACGCCTATGTTCAAATCACTGCTCTGCCACCTGCAGCCCATCACCCTCTCTGAGCCTCAGTTTCTCATCTGTAAAATGGGGGTAATTCCTCACAAGAACATAAGCTTTGTGAGGGCAGGCACCCTATGTCTCTTATTTGCGTCTGTAAGCCCAAGGCTGGAACAATGCCAGGCCCAGGTGATCCCTCGGTCCGGGTTTGCTGATTGGATGAAGGACAGCGCATGCGAAGTGTCTGGCACAAAGCAGATGCTCATGAATAAAGATGCTTTAGAAGCAGGGGGTTCTATAGATGAGAATGGTAAGGTGGTGGAGACTTGGATGCCGGAAATTCAGATGTTTTCTGTAAGCAGTGCAGGGCAGTGAAGGCCTCCGATGAGCCCCTGGATCACTATATGTAAACCCCTGCTGGTGAGTCAGATTGTGCCTGGGCCCCTCCTGTGCTGGAGCCAGCCATCTCTGAGACCCTTTCCCCGGGAAGCTCCCTGCGTGTTATTGTCACAAGGCAGTCAGAGGTCTTTCAGAGGCCCCTCTGGAGACAGCCTGAGCCAGAAATCGGGAATTTCCGGAGATGACTAGATGTCAGCCCCTTGGGTTGGTCCTGGGACTGGGAAATAGCGCCTGCCTGACTTGAAGTCACAGGGTCAGCATCCACAGTACCGCAGGACCCATGACCTTTGACTCTTCCACGCAGTCAGGCCTCTTGACCCAGCCAGCCTCTAGTATTTGGTTCACTGTGAGGAGAGGAGCGCTCAGGCTGAGATGGGGTGGGGCAGTGCTCCATCACCTGGGTCTCACTCAGGGGCCCTGAGGCTCAGTGTGGCCTCGGCTGGAGGTTCTTGGGATGGGCTCACTGCCAGGAGGAAATCCATGTTGTTCGGGCCAAACCCTGACCCTTCTCATGCCTTCTGTGGTTCTAGTTCTGGGGGAGGCCAGGGCTTTCCCCAGAATCCTAGGCTTCCCTGAAAGGTCCTAGGGCTCTGGCTTGCCTCCTTCCATCTCTCTGCTCCCACACCCCTTCTGTCAGAGAAGCTGCTTGTGGCTCCCACAGCAAATCCCTGGGGCATTCACCACTCCCTGCACTTCAGCCTTGCGCCACACCGGCCATGTCTATGTCAGAGCCTGTCCCGGATGCAGGAGCGATTGACAAAGGAACCCGGACTCCAGAGGGGTATACATCAGTGGGCAACAGCATGGACAAGTTGGTTGTCCGTAGGACAGAAATATTAGGGCACTTCTTAAGATTGCTGTGAGGAGTCGATGAGATGAGACTTGGAAAGGGATAGCAGTGTCCTGGCACGTGGCCAGTGCTCAGTACAAAGGCAGGGGTAGCAATAGTAGTAGTAGTAGCGGTAGTGGAGGTAGCAATAGTAGTAGTAGTTGCAGTGGTGGTAGTTAGTAGTAGTGCTGGCAATAACAGCAGCAATATTAGTAGTAGAGTTTTTTGTAACTTACTGAGGTAGAGACACTAGAGGAAGAAAAATGTTGGAACACACAGAAAAAACCTAAGGAACTGCAGTCCAGCAATTCAGACCTGCACCCTTGTCCTGAAGAGACCAGAGGGAGGCTGGGGCCAGAGACAGCAAAGCTCAATCAAAAGCTGCTGCAAGGAGGAGGTGAGCTCGTAGGGGAGCGAGGCTTTGGTGGTGAGGACAACTGCATGTGAGGTGGAGGGAAAAGGATGTTAAAAGAGCAGTCCCAGGGTGCCTGGGGGACATGGACCCGAATTTAGAGAGCATAGGCCTGGTACCTGGTATACAGGCAGTGCATAATAAAGGCTTACTGATGCTCCGGGAGTTCCCCTCAGTAAAGATTCATCAAGTCCAATACCTGGGGACCTGCATTCATGTACTCATTCAACAAGTATTTATTGAACACCTACTAATCTTTCTAAATTAAAGACTTTATTATTTTTTTAGAGCCATTTTAGGTTCACAACAGAGTTGGGAGGAAGGTACAGAGATTTTCCATATAACTCCTGCCCCCACATGACACCCGCCCCCATTATCAACATCCCCTGCCAGAGTGGGACATGTATTACCAAGGATGAATCTACATTGACACATCATAATCACCCACCCAGAGTCCGTACCTCACATTAAGTTTTTAACTCTTGGTGGTGTACATTCTGTGGGTTTGGACAAATGCATAGTGGCATATATCCACCATTATAATATCATACAGAGTATTTTCATCGCTTTACAAATCCTCTATGCTTTGCCTATTCATCTTCGCCCCACCACTACATTCCCACCCTCACCCCGCAACCACTGATCTATCTATTGTCTCCATAGTTTTTCTTTTTCCAGAATGTCACATAGTTGGAATCATACAGTATGTAGCTTTTTTATTTAGACTGACTTCTTTCACTTACTAACATACATTTAAAGTTCCTCCACTTTGGGGCTATATGTATATGTATAGCTAAATCACTTTGCTGTAACAGTAGAAACTAACACAATATTGCAAAGCAACTATACTCTAATAAAAATTGGAAAAAAATAAAGTTCCTCCACTTCTTTTCATGAGCTGTTAGCTCATCTCTTTATAGCACTGAATAATATTCCATTGTCTGGATGTACCACAATTTGCTTATCCATTCGCCTACTGACAGACATCTTAGTTGCTTCCAAGTTTTGGCAGTTATAAATAAACATTGCTGTGTAGGTTTTTGGGTGTACATACATTTTCAGCTTTGGGTAGAAACCAAGGAGCACAGTTGCTGGATTGTATGGTAAGAGTATGTTTAATTTTGTAAAATACTGCCAAACTGTCTTCCAAAGTGGCTGCACCATTTTGCATTCCCAGCAGCAATGAATGAGAGTTCTTGTTGTGCCACATCCTCGCCAGCATTTGGTGTTGTCATTGTTCCAAATTTGACCATTCTGATAGGTATGTAGTTGTAACTCATTGTCATTTTAATTTGCATTTTCCTGATGACAGATGATGTGGAGCATCTTTTCATATGTCTGTTTGCCATCTGTTTATCTTTTTTGATGAGTTGTCTGTAAAGGTCTTTGGCCCATCTTTTAATCAGGTTGCTTGTTGCTTCTAATTGTTGAGTTCTAAGGGTTCTTTGTATGTTTTGGATAGTCCTTTTTCAGATGTATCTTTTGCAAATATTTTCTCCCAGTCTGTGGCTTGTCTTATTCTTTTGACAGAGTCTTTCACAGAAGAGAAGTGTTTAATTTTAATGAAGGCCAGCTTATTGGTTATTTCTTTTTTGGATTGTGCCTTTGGTGGTATATCTAGAAAGTCATCACTATACTTAAGGTCATCTAGGTTTTCTCCTATGGTATCTTCTAGGATTTTATAGTTCTGCATTTTACATCTAGGTCTGTGATCCATTTTGTGTTCATTTTTGAGAAGGGTGTAAGGTCTGTGTTTAAATTCTTTTTTTTCCATGTGGGTGTCCAGTTTTTCTAGCACCATTTGTTGAAGAGACTAACTTTGCTCCACTGTATTGACTTTGCTCCTTTGTCAAAGATCAATTGACTATGTATGTTGGGGGGAAGCTAGTTCTGGTCTCTCTATTCTGTTCCAGTGATCTGTTTGTCTATTCTTTCACCAATATCACACTGCCTTGATTACCTTAGCTTTGGAGTAAGTCTTGAACTCAAGTAGCATCAGTCCTCCAACATTGTTCTTCTCCTTCAATATTGTGTTGGCTATTTCGGGTCTTTTTCCTCTCCATATAAACTTTAGAATCAGTTTGTCAATATCCAAAAAATAACTTGCTGAGATTTTGATTGGGATTGCCTTGAATCTGTAAGTCAAGTTGGGAAGAACTGGCATCTTGACAACATTGAGTCTTCCTTTCCATGAATGGGATAGCTCTCCATTCACTCAATTCTTTATAGAACCTACTAAATTTCAAACACTGTTCTAGAGTAGGGGATACAACTGTAAACACATTTTGTCCTCAAGGAGCTTACCATCTGTTGGAAGAGAGAGCTGATAAAGAAACAACCTAAAAAATATGTAGAATGCATTGTTTTTCCTTGGGGAAGGACTATTTATACTTTAAAAAATCAGAACATACATAAAGCACTTAGGCAGTGCCTGTCTGGAACATGGTAAGCGCTCAATAAATGTTTTCTGTGATTTTAGCTTGCTCTAGCCATACCAGTCTGGGACTAAATAATCACTGTGGATGCCAGAGCAGGATTTCCCTGGCTTGGCTTTCACTGTTTAAGTATTTTGGCCCCCGTCTGGGAGGACTTGTCACATGGGCTCCCAGAATTTGTTCTCTTGGCAAACAAGTGCTGTTATTCCTCCTGTTCTCACTCTTCAGCTCTGATTCATTGTGGTGATATCCCGCTGCTGTTAATACCCTCTGTCAAGGTCACCACCAGAAACTGCCCCCAGGCCATTTCTGCTGGGTGCCCACTTGAGGCCCATGTGCTGGCTGACAATGGCTAAGTCAAGGGGGCAGAGCCTGACAGCGTGCTGTCCCCCCTCCCACAACTGCCAGCATCTGCACTCCCCCAATCCCAGGGGAACATTGGAGAAGCACATCTTGGGTTTTCTTCTTCTCTTTCCCCTCCTTTATTAAAAAAATATACCTTCTCTGTGAAACTCTGAGTTAAATTCTCAGGACCAGGACAGAGGGTATTCTGAATGGCCCCCACCAGGTTCTGGTCATTCACCACTCCGCTGCAGCTGCTTCTCTCAAGGTCACAGTGGCCTCCAGGGGTTGCTGCTCAGTCTTATCTCATTTGACCTGCAGTTGGTCCATTCTCCTCCTTGAAACCCTTTCTTCACTGGGCTCCTGGGATGCCATACTCGCCATGTCCGCCCCTTGCCTCCCTGGCTGTGCTTTCTCCATCTCCTCTTCTTGTCCCTGATCATCTCTCTAGCTCTTCACACTGGCTGGGGGCTGGGGTCAGGCTCAGTGCTGTCCTTTTCTCTTCCCTACCTAGACCCACACCTTTGCTCGTGTGTTGATCTCACCCAGTGTCATGGTTTTAAAAGCCAGAACTCCAAACTCACGTATCCAAGATGGCTAGGCAGTGTCTCCTGAGGACGTCTAATAGACGTTCAAGCTCATATGTCTAAAACATCAGAACTCTCGATCTTTGCCCCCCAAACTCGCTTCTCTCTCAGCCTTGCCACCTAAGTTAACTTCAGCAACTCTGTCTTCCACCCCAAACCTTAGAGTCTCCCTAGAGAGCTCCTTCTCGAACTCTCCCTCCTCACCACCAATCTAATCCACCAGCAAATCTATAATCCTTACTGACAAAATCTATCTAGAATCTGACTAGCTCTCGCCTGGCTATGGCAGTCACCTTTTAAGTGGTTTTCCAGCTTCTGCCCCTGCCCACTCTCGGTATATTCTCACAGAGCAGAGTGAGACGGAAAACTATGCGTCCCCCCTTCCACCGCTCTACACCCTCCAGGGACTCCCATCTCAGAGTCAAAGTCACTGCCAGGCCCTACCACTGCACGAAAGGTATTTAGAGCAAAGAAGTCCAGATACTGGCTGCAGTTCAACACAGCAGATGTGCTGTAACTTCAGGGCCATTGCCTTCACTCTCCCCTGCCTGGAATGATCTCCTCCCAGGTATCCACATGGCTCCGTCTCTTACCTAGTGCAGATTTTTTACTCAAATGGCACTTTCTCAAGGCCTTTGGGGCCACACTATTTAAACTTGAACCCATCCCAATCCATGGCATTCTCTGTCCCCTTCTGCCTTTTTTCCCTGTAGCTCACATTCCAGTTAAGACACTGTATAATGACATATTTGTATGTCTATTGTCTGTCTCCTATCTCATCTACCTTATTCACCACTGTACCTCCAGCACCTAGAACAGGGCCAGCACACAGTAGGTGTTTAAAAAATGAATTTGTGAAAGATACACCTAGGATATTGACACCACCCCCACCTCTTCCAAGCCTGGCTCATTGCCCTTGAGCTCCACGTGTGAGTATTGATTCTCACTGCGCTTGGGAAAGTTCTCACACACTCTCGTCCAAATGCTAGTGTTCCCTCTGAGCTGACAGATGTGCTTGCCCGTGACTGCTGTTCCCAGCTTGGCAAGGGCACTTTGCATACAGCTCAGTCTTAGCACCTTCCAATTTGTGTCATGATTATCTGCATGGCAGTCAGTCTCCTCCCCAAAGACAGTGAGCCCCAGGCCCTCATCTTGGTACTCTCAGGAAAAAGCCCAGGGCCTGTAATTTAGACGGCATTCCTAAATGTTGGATGAATGAATGAATGAATTACTCCCATTCCCCTCTCCAAGGAAAGAGGGGGAATCAACTTTATTACTGTTGGTGCAGATACTCTTCGCTGAACCCTGATCATACCCCCATCTGTTCTTGTTTTTACAGTCCTCCCTCAGGTAATTGTTGTCAGCCTTATTTTATTGATGAGAAAACTGAAGCTCAGAAAGGATGTCATCTGCCCAAGGTTATACAGTTTATAGCTGGCAGAACCAGCATTTGAAACCAGATCTTGCTAACCCCAAATCCCATGCTCTTCCTCCTGGGCCATGCACTCTTGAGTGAAAAATGATTGAGTATCTATTAAGTGCAGGCTGCTGTGCTAAGACACCTCAGGTGGGTGGTTCTGTTGAATTCCCATATTATGAGACCCATATTATCCTTTTCTACAAATGGGGAACCAAGGATCAGTAAGGTTACCTACCTTGCTCAAGGTCAGCCAGCTGTTAAGTTTCAGAACTGGATTGAAACCAGGCTTAGCTTTACCCCAACCTGAAGCTCTTTCTGCTGTGCTACAGTGCCCAGGATCCGAGGCAGTGTCCAGGCTGGTTGACTCCGGGGATGGGCACAGGCTGTTAGAGCAAGGCCTCAATTTGTGTCTCCCTTGCACCTATTAGCTTTTTGCTATCCCAGCTCTGCAAACCGAGGTCAGTGCACCCTCACCCAGGCCAGGCCCGGGGAAGAATCACAGGAATCAGTGGCCAGTGCAGGCTGGTACAGGTCAATCTCCATGTCTCGAGAAACAAGGCCGACAACATGCCTCTCCTCTGACAGTGGCTCATGGGCTCATCTCTGGTCACTGGAGGCTACTCACTGCATGATTCCTGCTTTGGTGCCGAGGAGTAAATCTTAGCAGTGTGGTGGCTGATCGAGAGCTCAGACTCTAGAATCTGAGCTTTGGTTCAAATCGAGGCTCCTCACTGCCTGTATGATTAGTTGTTTCCTCATTTCTTCTGAGCCTCACTTTCCTCATCTGGGGTTAATGATAGAATAATATGATCTCATAAAGTCACAGATCAAATTAAATGCGATAATATTGATCATGTGCTTGGAATAACACACTTACCAGTGTTCGATCAATGGCAGCCCTAATTGTAATCATTTTATAATACACATGGGTTAAGAAAGATTGATCATTTCATTAAGCCACCAATGAACGGGGAAAATAATTCAGACCTCGTGGACACCACCTCCCACCTTTTTCTTATTCTTGGAAGAAAAGCACTGGACCTGGAGTCCAAAGATCCAAGTTCAGTGTGGCTGTGTCCTACTCGTCTAAAAAAGAAAACTGGTGATATTAGAACCTGCCCTAGTTAGCCCCCAGGATTCCCATGGGGCCTGGACAAAATTGTCGATGTAGAAATATTTTGTAAAGCATAAAATGCTGGAGAAACGTTAGCTATCGCGTTAAGATGTTTTCCCTTTCTCGTCCCCCACCCCACCCAGGCTCTCCCTAGTCAGCAAGTCTACCTCCCACCTTTTTTGGCTCTCAGCTACCCTGGAATCAGCTCCCAGAAAGGATTCAGAGCACAGCACAAATTGTCCAAAGGTTGCTTCCAAAGCCTCCGGCATCTCAGCCTGGCCCCAGCCCTTCCTCCTTAAAAACGTCTGGCCTAATGGGAAAGAATGCGGGCTGGCAGTTTTAGTCCCATTCAAGTGCACCAGCATCGGTTGAGCCTCTGCTCTGTGCCAGGTGCTGGGCACTGAGGATGTGGGGATGAGCTAGATGGTCTCTGCCCTCAGAATCTCATAGTCTAGTGAGGAAACAGTCACATCATAGACCAAGACAATATAATACAATACGATAGGGTAGCACTGTGACTGGGAGCCCAGAGGAAGGCACTGTACACAGCATGGGAGAATCAGAGGAGGCTGCCTGGAGGAGGGCATGTCTGAAAGGAGCCAACCCTTACCCAGTCTTATCCAAATCTGAAAGCCTTCAACCCCATGATGAAGCCTTCATCACGCTAGCACCTCTTTATGCCGGTGGTCATAGATTTGTCCACACTCCAAGCTAGCGGAGGCTTTAAGTTATTATTTCAACCAGCCGTCATTTCAGGCTCAGAGAGCTGAAGTGACTTTCTCAGGTCATCCAGCTAGGTCTGCTGGAAACATCAGGCAACTTTTATGTGAAGATCAGTGTTTCTTCTTGGGCATCCATTTCCAATCCGAGCATCTCCCTGGGAAAGGACACCAACTGGTCTTAAAGCTCGAGGGGGATTCTTAAAGCTCCCTTTTCTAGATATGCCCACTGTTCTTGCACAGCCCTTTACAGTTTACACAGGCTATCACATCCCTCTCAGTCCTCCCAGCAACCTGTGAAGTCACTATCATTTAACATATCTTACAGATAAGGAAACTGAGCCTGGACAAAATCTTCAAGATGTGATTATGAAACTGAGAAATTGATTTCAGAACTTAGGGAGCCCTGAGTCAACATCATGATTCAACTTCAAACTGGAAAGTCAGCTTTATTACTTGGGAATATGTAGCTGTTTCCTAGCCCTCTGCTCTTTTCTCCTTCTTTCTTATGCTTTTATAAAATTGCCTTCTAAGAAGCAGGAATTACTGGTTGGCATGTGGCTGGAGTGTGGCCTCTTGGACTGGCTCTGCCTTTTCTACCCTTTGGTTCTGCCTGTCATCCTTCTTGCCCCTCTTTTCACATCTCGCGGTCCCTCTTTCTCTCTGTGTTTCTGTCTCTGTCTGTCTCCCTCCCCTTTTCTCTCCTCCATCCATTCTCTGTTGCTCTGGCTCTTTCTGTCTCTGTCTCTCCGTCCCTTTCTCTCTGTCTCTTCTCTCTCTCTCCCTCTTCCTCCCTCCCTGCCTGTCTCTCTCCTTCTCTGTCTTTCTCTGCCCTGTGTGTATCTGTCTGTATATGTCTGTCTTCTCTCTGCTGTCTGTCCGTCCCCCTCCCAGGAAGGCTGTGCAGGTACTCAGAGGTGCTACATAGCTTTGCTGTGACCAGCTCAGGGGTGCTCAGTGGCTGCCTTCTGCACACTCTCTGGGTTCCCAGCCTCTAGTTCCTGGGCAGTGGGAGGGGGGAGCTGCCAAGATCTCTGACCAGGCCCCTGCCCAAAGCTATACATTCCCTGGGCAAGAAAGGAAAGAGGAGTTGAAGAGACAAACAGGAGACATTGGTCAGTGACAGTCCCCCTCCCAGCACTCCACCCCTGAACATCTGGTCTGAAGAAGGGTGGAGTCCCCCCTCCAGATGTGTGGCCGAAGCTGGAGCACTTGTGGGAGAGACAGGCAGTGACTTCACAGCCGGCCTAAGCAGGGGGAACAGAGGGCATGGATGGGGACACAGGAGTCAGCATTAGTGAAAAGCAAGTCCACGCTCTGCATCTGCTCTGGACGGGGACCTGGTGGCTGCGAGCTCGGGCTCTAGAGGGAGAGGAGTAGAAATGCAACGTGCCCCTCGTCCCCACTGGCTGGGTTCCAGTCCTGGCTCCAACTGTTCATAGCAGTGTGCCTCTGGACCACTGGATTTCCTTCCCTGGCCCCTAATTCCTTACCGGTCAGATGCGAACCATGATTCTTCCCTCACAGAGTGACTGTAATAGTTACTTCTCTCAAGTGCCTGGCACAGAGGTTAGCAATGCACATTGATCCCTTCCTCCACCTTCCAGAAAGTCTTCCTGGACAAGCCCAACTCCCGTGGCTTTCCCAGCCTCTGCTCCTTACAGCCCTTTATTGGTCTTTACCCACCCATCGGTCCTCCCTCCAGGCTACCTTACCGCATGGGTGACACAGCTGCACCATTATTGTTACTGCTATTGCCATTGCTGTTGTGGTTAGTTCTCAAACTGCTTTCTGCTGACCCCTGGCTCCCAGCTGACACGGCAAGCCACTGGTTCTTGCTGACGGTGTCTCAAACTAATAAAAAGGAGGCATTCACCATTGAATATCAGGTGAAAGCGTGGACTTTAGGGTCCGCTTGACTCAGCCTGGGATGTGACCTTTTCTACTTATTAGGTGTGTTCCTGGGCAATGACTTAACCTATAAAATGGGGATAATAAGAACAGGACTGGATTCTGAAGATTAAATATGATGAGCTTTGCACACTGTGAAGCCCTCCGTGAATCAGAGGTCTGAGTTCTAGCTGTTATGACATGGCATCTTAGTGCCCTCAGCACCTAGCACAGGACTGGAGGTAAAATGCTAGGCATTCAATAAATCGAGATGTTATAGAATGGAACAACTGTCACAGATCAGTTGTTTCCACTGGTGACTTTCTGTTACAGTTCAGCTTGGGCAGGGACTTCTGGGGATGTCAAGCCTCTCAGACTCAGAAGGATTTCAGGTATCATAGGTCTGCCACCTATTTCCACATTTAGAAGGAAAAGATGAATCCCCAAAGAAGGAAAGAGATCTGCTTAAACTTCTCGTAAACATGTTCAGAATTGTTTGTTCTCTAGCTAGACAAAGAGGAGATAGCATCTGGGTTTTATTGATCCCTAACTCCTGAGGGTAGGGTAGTGATGTACAAGTCGCTCTCAGACAGCAGGTCTGTACCGTGGAGAGCGAGTGAGAGCAAGGAGTGGCCTGGGAGAACATGAAATGGGTTGCCTCGTTAATAATCCCTTCACCAAGCTGGCATAGTACATCCTGTGTTCTCCAAGAAGTTCACGTGTTACAGATTACACGATTAGGGGTGCTCAGAGTTGGGATTCCAACCTAGGTCTGTCCGACCCCAGAGCTGGGCTGCCTCTGAATGACACCAAGTAGAAAAGGTGCCCCAAAGAGGAGGCTTGGACCCGGAAAGCCACCTCCCTGCCTCCCCAGGGTGTCCAGCCTCCAAGAGGGAAGGGATGGCACCGGCAGGAGAGGTTAATAGCCCAGGTGGGCCTGGGCTCACCTGTGCTAATGAGAGCCTATAGTGAGGAAGAGCTGAAGACTTTTATCACCTTAGCCCCAGGGATACCGACAGCATACTCTGTCTGCCTGGTGTGGGAAAGTGGCTTATCTCTGCTGCTTTCATTTTCAAACATGCAGCCACTTTGGTGAAATTCATGGAAACCAGGAGGCTTACATCTTCCCAAGCAGGTTGGCACAGCCAGCCGTGAAAGCTGGCTCAGCCATCCACCTCGCTCCTCTGTCCTTCTCTTCCCCTGATGCTCCCTCCCTCTCCTCTGCTTTCAATCTGCCCCTGTGCACTGCACCTCTGCTTAGGAGGAGATGCAGGTTACTAGCTGGCTCAGGGCACCAGGATGGCTCAGAGTAGTCTGCAGAGGCCAACCAAGGATTATTCCTTAAGTCCTGTTCGGCTGGTGAGGCATTGTATGTTCAGAATCAGAGCTGGAGTATACTTGGCCTTCGACCACTGTGACTTCCAACTGGGGCCCACCCCCTCCACCAGCCCTTAGGAATCCATTAGTAATTTTCTATGTTTCCCAAAGCAACTTGTGAATCATACCTTTATACTCATGTAAGGGGTTACTGAAATAGCCAGCATTAGAAATTCTGGTTATGTTATATTGATCAACTGATTGATAACTGTAGAAGTCTTTGATTAGTCCAAAGGGTCTGACTTATTTATAATTAATTCATTATTATTTAATAGACAATTCGTTGTGCTATTTTGTGTGAGTTTCTTAGCGTCTCTGTTTCCTCCTCTATAAATGGACGTTCTCACACTTCACAGGGTCCTGGTGAGGATTAAATGAGCTAATATGTATAAAATGCTTAGAAGAGTTCCAGGGACCTGGTTATTTGTCACTGTTAGCTGTTTCTGCTGTTACTGTTTCTGTTAATCTCATGAGTAGATGTGCTATCTTAAAGCACACGATGCATTGTAGGAGAGCTGGCAATAAGTAACACGGCTCATTTTGCAGATGAGAAAATCAGCCCAAGGAGGGGAAATGGGCTTTGCACTCAGGCAGAGCTGCATTCAAATCCCAGCTCACCCGCTTCCACATTGGGTGGTTTTGAGTAAATTGCTTTTCTCCTCTGAGCCTCTGTTTCCTCGTCTCTAAACTGACTTAGAACATGTCTCTCTTGGCCCAGAGTAGGCATTTAGACAACAGCTTCCACGGTGGTGATGATCACGTTACTCCCTGTCCCTCTAGACCTTTCTGCTCTTCCCTCAGCTACCGAGTCAGCAAGTATCAAACCTTTGATCTGAGCCAGGTCTTCTGCCCTTCCGTCCTCTGCTTTTCCAGAAGTTTCTGCAAGACCCCGTGAAAGCCCAAGCCAAGGCCAGGAACCATTCTGGGCTGTGTGGCCAAGTGCCTGGTTCTTTAATTTCCTGTCTGGCAAAATGGAAAGTTCTGAATTAGAAGGGTAGATATCTGGGTTTAAAAAATTAGTTTCCTACGTGTTTTATCTCGTTTATCAGTACAGGTCTGGAGCACTTTGGCTTAGGATACTTGCTATAATCTGGCCAATAACAGACCTTGGGGACACCCTGTGAGAAATCCACCCATAAAGTGAATTCTGTCTCTGCTAATTTATCTGTTGGCAAATAAAGGTTTGTACTAATGCTCAGAGTTCTGTTGAATAACTTTTTTAAAGCCTGTGCCACAAGGGAATGGCACACATTTATACAGTATAATGGTCAAGAACCGGGCTCAAGAGTCAGAATCCTCAGGTTTGAATCCCAGCTCTAGCACTTTCGGCAAATTGCATAACCTCTCTGTGCCTCAGTTTTCTCATCTGGAAAATAGGGACAGTGATATCACTGCATGTGGTTGTGGACTGAATGAGTAACCAGTGCAAAAGTGCTCAGAGCAGTTCCTGTGTAAGAACCAGCCTGTGAACATCACCTCTGCATCGCTCCTCTCCACCCCGGTGCTTAGGTGGAAGACATTTAGAACCTATCCTTGTTGCCCAGGATAAAGAGCCAGGGTCTTCCTTGCTCTCAGACACCTGGAAATAAAATTATCTGAAGCCCAAATGGGAACACTTTAACGGTCCCAAACCTCCTTCCATCCCTTTGCCTACGGCCCTCTTCCCACCTCTGACATGGGACTGCTATGTTTAGCTCTCAGAAAAGCCCAAGGTTGCAATGGACCATCAAGGTCATCTCATCTGACCACACTTTGGATACTGGGGTCTGTTTGCTAACATCTCTTCAAACTGTCCTCCCACCTGCCCTCGAGTGCCTCCCGTGATAAACTCTCATCACATCTTGCTCTTTCCTCATTGGCCCTAGGCTTATGTGCAGACTTTTAAGACCCCCTCACACCCAAAAGCCCTCACGTCACCTCCAGCTGCACCTCTACCCCACAAGCCTTCTCTTCCAGCCACACTCCAGGTACCTGTTTTTAGATGTTGTACAACCTTTTACAACTCCATTATTTTGCATATTCTGTTCCCACTCTCTTCCCTTCTCTGACTGACAATCTCCTACCCATTCTTTAAGACTCTGATCAAAACCCATCTCCTCCAGGAACCTCCCCAAAGGGTTTCAGGGTTTCAGTGTTCTATTTTCCAAACTTCTCCAGCACTTCTCATTTTGCACTGTAATCATGTGTTTATGTGTCTCTCTCCTCCACTAGTGGTGGCCCCTTAATGTCCACATTGTGCCCTCCCAGGCCTAGTTTAACACCTGCAAAGAGTAGGTGTCCAGAAAGTATCTACCCAGTGAACACATGAGGACTAAAGTGGCTAGTAATTCCACCCATTGATACAAATTCCATCCCTCTTCACACAACTGCCCCTCAGATATGTGAAGATAGTCTTCACATTTCCTGAAAATCTCTCTTCTCCAAGTTAACATCCCCAGTTCTGCCAACCTTTCCTTACACGATGTGGTTTCAAGTGCCCCTTCAGCCCCGTCATTCTCCTCTGGACAAATTCCAGGTCTTTTGTCCTTCTCAGTGTATGTCTTCCAAAGCTGCAGCTTGAGCCCCTGTGGTGGCCTGGCATGTGCAGGGGGCAAGAAGATCATGCCCACTTGTTCTGGGCATGAAGTGGCTCATAACTTGGACAGAACACTGGCATTAAGGCCAGCTGGACATGGGTTCAAACTCTAAGTCGTATCCATCAGCCATGTAACCAGGGGTGACACTCAAAAATATTTTACAACTGGCCTGGCCCAGGAGTTGACGGGTCCACTATAGCTTTACAGCAGGTTCAGAAAGCTCCTGCCCTGCCTAGGGTTATCCCTCTAGTTTCAGGGTCACTGGCATGGGAGTGGAGAGGAGGTAGTCAGGACAGTCGCTGATTAGCAACCAGTACAGACATGTCTGATTATTTGAACAGCTGGCCCAGCCACACCTGTGTGTACCAGGTGGCTACGAGCGCTGCATTTAACCAGATTCAAGTGACTTCAGTGCTCTAAGCTTCTGATATGGAGTGGAAATTAGTACCTACTGTGAGAGTCTTTGAAGGGACGCCAAAAGGAGCACCCCTCTTCCCTGACAAAATTCCCAACTAATGAAGGAATAAGGGAAAAGAAAGAGCAGATTGGAATGAAAATATCACCTGTACTACCTGAGAAAGGTTAGGTTGGAAGGTTTGGCTTGTATCTGCAGGTGAGTGGGCTCCTAATTGAACCCAGGATTCCACTCACCTTCAAAGTCAAGGCTGTACCCGGCCAGGATTGGCCTCCCCTACAGTGCAGTCACCACCGAAGTGTCCAGCCTCGCCTCTGTCACACCTTGCGTTCCAGCCACACTGAGCTTTCTGTCAGCTTCTAAACACCAAGCCCTCAGATAACCCCTGCCTCGCTGCTGTTCTTTTTCCCTGGAATACTCTGTCTTTCCTTCTCTGGCTAACACACTTACTTCCCTTCCCATTTACTAATACTGGCTCACATGTCCCCTCGTCCAAAGCCTAACCCCATCTGTGAACTTAATTGGGGGCTCTGGATGTCACGCTTAATCCTGAAGGCAAGAGGGAGGCAGCTATTCAGAATAACCTGATAGGATTCATTTTTACAGGAAATCAGACATCAGGGGGAAGTTTATTTTATTCAGCGTCATGCACAGAGAGCTTCATTTTGGCACTCTGCGTCTACCAGAGTGCAGGGGGAGAAGGAGTCCACCTATGATGTGCTTTTCTTTCCCATCCAGTATATTCAAAAGCTGTTCAATTTCTGTTTCCCGTTTAAGCCCTGTGTTTCTTCCCCTTGATGAAATAAGTGTGAATTCTGTTTAGTGACATAGCGTCCACAGTCGCGGGAGCAGGCATTTTTCAGGCTTGTGCAACTGTTTGCACTATCGCTGGTAATGGAGTTGCTTAGGCCAGAGAATTCTGCCTCCCAGGGAAGGTCTTTCCTTCATAGATCGTTGACAAATCCAGAGCCCATTGGAGGCCACATATCTCTTAAGTCTGTAGGTAAGCTGGAAAGGTAAGAAGAAATTCAAGGAATTGACAGATGTAGAGTGCTTAGCACACAGTGGCTGGTACAGGGTAAACATTTGATAAGAGGTAATAACTGTGGTTATTATTAGTGTATTAGTCAGGATAATTAATGCTCAGCTGCTATCACACACAAACCCTTGAAATCCCGCTGGCTTACCACAGTAAATACTAATTTCTTGCTCATGTGACATCTGATGTGGGTCAGGCAGTCCTCCCCCTTCTGATAACTACACCATCTAAGTCACGTAGCCTCCAGGGTCACCACGGGAAAGATGAAAGAGGAAGATCAGCTCTTAACTGCCGCTTCCTGGAAGTGACGCCCCAACCCCTGCACTGGCCCACAAGCCCAAGCCTGACTCCAGGGGAGGATGGGAAAGTAGGGGTAGTTGGTCATTAATACCATCTCTGCCACAAATACTAGGTGGGTAGGAATAGATTTGCTCCCTCACTTCAGTTCAGAAAAGATTTGGGAACAATGAGACCGTGTATAGAAAAGATTCGTAAGAATGATTCAGTGACATTACATAGCCCCACTAATCCTAAGTTTCCTCTTTGGCAAAATGGAGATACTGAGAGTACCTACCTCACAGTGTTGTTTTGAGCTTTGGGTGATGAATACGACAGTGCATAGGACAGGCTTACCTATTTGGACCATTCTATAAAAATATTATTTGGGTCAGGAGCGCAAGTCAAATTGGCTCACTGGGTCTTATAACATCATTGAACATAGTGAATTTAACATGCTCAAAACCCTGAACTGTTGTTTGCAGTTCTTCCCTTTTTATGCTTCTATAGCTGGGTTTTTGGACTTTTTTCTTTCTTTCTTTCTTTCAGAGAGCTGTGTCTGCTTGTTTACTGGTGTGACCAGGGCCTTGCACATTGCCTGGACCTGTCATGTCAGTACATGTTTGGTGAATAAACAACGGGGTAGGATTTGAGTTTGATATGGAGGGATACATAGGCTTCAAACAAGTAAAGAAGGGGCCGGCAGGGTATCTGAGACCCCTTTAAAGGAAGCTGCATGATACTTTGGGAATCTGGGCTCCTGGATTCTCAACATACTAAATATTCTTCTGACTTACAGTATAATGCTGATCAGATTGCGTCCATGCGTGCCTCTGTTTCTCCCTCTGTAAAGTGGGAAACAGTAGAGCATGATTCTTAAGGATATAGATTCTCGAGTCAGACTGCCTTGGTTCAAATACTGGTTCTAATTTTTATCCATCGTGTATTTTGAGACAATTACATTATCTCTCTTGAGCCTTTCCCTTTTCCATGAAAAGGGTACACTTATAGTACCTACCTAATGAGATTGTTGTGGGAACTCAGGGAGAAAATCTGTACAGAACATTAGCACTGTGTTTGTCTGACATGAATCCAATAATTTTGGGTAATATTATTAAAATAAAAGTGGGTATTCTATACTATGGAATACTATTCAGTAACCAAAGAGAATAAACTATTGATACAAGCAACAATAGAAGTGAATCTCAAAAACTATGCTGAGCAAAAGAAGCGAGATGCAAAAGTACATTCTATATAATTGAAGCTATATAATGGAACTATATAATGAAACTCTAGAAAAAACTAAAATATAGTGACCAACAGATAAGTGGTTGCCTGTGGCCTGGCGTGAAAGGGTCTGTGATGATTAATTTTTTTTTTTTATTACTGAAGTATAGTTGATTTACACTGTTTCAGGTAAATGTGGTGGTTAATTTTACGTGTCAACTTGACTGGGCTGGAGATGCCCAGATAGCTGGTAAAACATTCTTTCTGCGTGTGTCTGTGAGGGTATTTCCAGAAGAGATTAGCATTTGAATCTGTAGACTGAGGAGAGAATATCGCCCTCACCGTTGCAGTGGGCACCATCATCCAATCCACTGAGGGCCTGAAGAGCACAAAAAGGCAGAGGAAGGACAAATTTACTCTCTTCTCCTGCCCTGGGACATCAGTGCTCCCGGTTCTTGGACTTTTGGACTCAGATTGGGACTCACACCATTAACTCCCCTGGTTCTCAGGCCTTTGGACTCAGAATGAATCACTGGCTTTCCTGAGTCTCTGGCTTACAGATGGAAGAATGTGGGAGTGCTTGCCTCCCTAAGTATGTGAGTCAATTCCGATAATGAATCTCCTCATATATATCCTTTTGGTTCTGTTTCTCTGGAGACCCCTGACTAATACAGGGTCTTACTGTAAAAAGGGCACAGTGGAAATTTGGGGGTGATGGAAATGTTCTCTATCTTGATCATGAGAATGGTCATGAGTGTATCCATTTGTCAACATTCATGGGCCTGAACACTTAAATTCAATGCTTTTATCACATGTAAATTATACTACAGTAAAGTAGATTTTAAAAATTACCAAAATGACCAAAAAATTAGAGGGATAGACTAGATGAGTTCTAACTCTGATTCTAGGAGACCCTAGCAGGTATGGCCGTCTGCTCGGTCCACCAAATAGGACTTGGTGGCCAGGAGTCGTCCTTCCCCAGCCCTCCCCCCGGGCCTCTGCCTCATCATCTGTGCTCATCCTGGTCCCATCCTCTGCCCTCAGGCCCGCCAGCTATAGCTCTCTTCTTTGTCAGTAAACCAAGATAAGGGTGCAGGCTGGAGCGGTATGAGGTCCCAGACACAAGTGGGAGCCCCAGTTAATAGCTCATGATGAGATGAAAATGTTGGCAGCCCCCCGCTCCCCGCTGGGCGGGGGGATACAGTGACCCCTGGACCACTAGAGTCTGCTGACCATGATTCACAAGCCAGCATGGGCGTCAGCTGACGGTAATGCTTCAGGGTCTGGCCTTCTTTTTCTAGTTATTAGCAACTATGTCAGGGATAACTCAGACATGCCCCCTCCTTTTAGGTAATCAGAACTCCCAGAGCCACCAAATTCCAGGGTTACTTATGGAGGGAAGCTGGAAAGGGGACAGATGATGTTTTAGCTTGTGCTAAGTGATTTACACAGATTCATTTACTTCCCACTGCAACATTATGGGTTTGAACCGCTAATAATAGTAATAGTGATAATAGCAGCTAGCATTAACTGAGAATTTACTATGGGAACTATCCCTAAGTACTTTACATTCATTACCTCTGCTAGCCCTTATTCGTACTCTGTGACACAGATACCATCATTATCCTCATTTTGTTGATTAGGAGATCAAGGTGCAGAGAGGTTAAGTAACTTGCCCAAGGTCTTACAGCTTGCAGTGGCAGAGCTGGGGCTAGAACCCGGTGCATCTGATGCCAGAGCCTGCAGAGATCAGATGCCTCACGTCCTGCCCCTCAACACACACAAAGCAAATGGCCAGAAGCCAGGGCCTCTGTAAACACTTGTGTGTAAGAACTCAGTGGCAGAAGCAGAGCAGAGGCAGCAGGAGTGTGCCCTTCCCCTGCACACCCTCCAGATCCTGCACAGGTGTACCTGGTCAGGGACACCTGTACTGCACCTGGAGCCCTAGCTCTAGCGACATCTAGGAATGAAGTCATTTTAGCTTTTCCTGACTCTTTCAGAGCCAGGTAGGCACATTAGAAGGAAAGGGGAGTGTATGCTGAGCACCGTGTCGATGCTG